>NW_011348992.1:160355-161845 GCF_000735185.1 Notothenia coriiceps | reverse complement strand
ATAGGCAAAATCGTGAGGGTATCAAACTTGTTTTGGAATTAGTGCAGGATGCAATAACATCCCCGACTAACAGGAATAATCTGATTAGTCCGGAAATAAAATGTTTGGCAACACTACGATATTTAGCAACAGGGAAAATGCAACTTTGCAATGACGACGATTTAGGAATATCGCAACCATCAGTCAGCCGTACCATAAACCAAACCATCAACGCGCTCTCTAGACCACATATCATCCAACAGTTTATCCGGTTTCCTTTGGACAATCAACAACGACACAGGATCAAAGCCAACTTCATGGCGATTGCAGGTATGCCCGGTGCAGTCGGTGCTATTGACGGGACGCGCATACAAATAATTGCGCCATCAAAAGATGAGGACGTGTTCGTCAATGGAAAGAAAGTACATTCCATCAACACGCAGATTGTTTTCATTCATCATGATAGGGGGACTTGAACGGCGGTATGGGCTGTATTGAAAGTGTTTAAGTGCTGGAAATATGCTCATTGGATAATAGTTTGCAGGGTGCTTTTAATTGCCTCCTTGATTTAATGCAATTTACGTATTTTTATTGTTTGCTCTCTCTCTTTAACGTGCATATACAACGTCATTATCGTGGTCTGCACAAACTTGTCATCATGCGTGTATTCTGCTAACTGCACTGTCCATAACTATTTGATAGGAATACATTTATAGCCTAGGCTATTTCCTTGTTTTTCGGTGATTTAGTGGGCTCGTTTGTGGGATGTTGCGGATGAGTTTCACCGAGACCGCCTGCTCTGAACAACCAATCACCGTACTGACCGCTTCTAAACTCATGCACGAGAATCGACGTAATCCATAGCAACGGCGCGTCACTCTTAGTTCACTCTTAGTGATTTATCCTTAGTATGAGTAGGTCTCAGCGGCTTTGTGAATAACTTTTAAGAAAAAACTCCTACGTAAAATGTTTTAGCGCGAGTTAGGAGCACTCCTAGCGGTAAGATAAAATGCTTTGTGAATACGGCCCCTGATCAGAAGACCTTTTGACAAACTGTGAGAAATGCTGCTGAAACTGAATAAGTGACGTGGATCATAAATATATTAGCAATTAAACAACATCTTCCATTTCTTTTCACACAATAAGAAATTAACAGGAGGATGTGCGAAACAGACAAACTAATAGGCCTAAGGATTTATTTAAACATTAAAGAACACTTTAAGTTAAGGTCTTCTTTTGAATTAGAAAACCTTGACAAATGCATGTTTCAGGATTATCAATGAACAACAGGAGGGGTCACAGACATAAGACCAGCTGTTAAATAAAGCTCTTCTGACCTTAGGTGTCATGTGGGTATATTATTTCACCCATTTATTAATTATATGTTTTAAATTTGATAACACCACTGTGTTTCGTGTCCCTTAAACCTCCAGGGTGTACACAGTTTAATACTGGCAACTTTTAATTGTGGGAAATACGACAACGTCTTATAAAGAGATGTGCCATGGGGC
>NW_011348992.1:148302-160278 GCF_000735185.1 Notothenia coriiceps | reverse complement strand
GGCTGTGTTTTAAGAGGTTAAAAACACAAAAGCATTGTACACCATTTAAACCAATCAATATTGTGTAATTAACAAGGATAAACTGATTTTTTTAGTTGATGAGTAATGCAGATATCACTTCGTAATCATTTGACAGTGAGGGGAATATATCCGGTTTTATTATGAAAACTTCGAGGCTGGAAAAACTATTAACGCTAACTTTACATGGAAGCTGCATACACGTTATCCTGGCGAGACCTCAAAACATCTTCGTAATATCTATCAAACCATAGATCCTCAACATCGACTGGACGTGGATTTTAAAAGTAGCCTACAATATACACTTCTCTGACGTGGATTCTAAGAGTACAATATACGCTTCTCGCCAGAAATCGAATCAANTAGATCCTTCACATCCACTGGACATGGATTCTAAGAGTACAATATACACTTCTCGCTAGAAATCGAATCAAAAAGCATTTTAATGGCCAAACTATTCCACAATTTAGGATTTTCCAGAGAGGGTTATTTGTGAATAAACGTCCCTTCGGAGCGTTTGCAATGAACGGGCTGGGAGCATGTTGTTTCTTACACGACCACTAGAGCACCTCTAGTGGTCGTGTAAGAAACAACATACACTTTAAAACGTGTCTCTGGGTCGTAATAGGGGCATGAACAATCGGCCTATATATGGTCGTTTATTGAAGGAGGACAGGCTGATTGTGCAGGTCCCTCCATTAAGGAGGCTGATGTTAAATTGCAGGCAGTTTTTAATATTATCCAGACGCAGCTCTCTGAGCTTAAGGTTATTTTAAATGTTGATAAAACCAAGGTAATGCTATTTTCAAAAGCCAAAAAGACACCGGAGAGCACTTTGGATATTGTTACTACGCAAGGACAAGTACTTGAAGTGGTTACCTGTTATAAATACCTTGGTGTCTGGCTTGATGATTGCCTCTCTTTTAAACTTCAATAATCTACTTAGAAAGCTAAGGGTGAAGCTATGGTTTCTTTTTCAGAAACAAGTCCTGTTTCTTACTTGAGGCCAGGAAAAGGCTAGTCTCTGTGACCTTTTTACCGGTGCTGGACTATGGTGATCTGATCTAAATAAATGCACCTGCCCATTACCTGAACAAGTTAGATTTGTTACTAACTGTAAAGCATTAACTCATCACTGTACCCTGTATGTTTTCTGTTTTTCTGTTTCATGTGGAACCTACTTGCAACAGGTCTCCCTTGAAAAAGAGATTGATGATCTCAATGGGATTAACCTGCTTAAATAAAGGTTTGAAATGAAATGAAAAGAGGAATCTGTGCGTTGTTCTCCTGCCTTTTTATAACCCTTGATTATTTTTTTGATAAACTCACTACAGGGGGTCGCTCTGTTCCCACCTATGGAAATTGCTTCTGGGCATGAAAATCGTTCCGAATTGTTTTAATCCTTTCTAAGGGAAACAAATTATGTGTCATTTAAAAAAATAGGCTTACTGACTTACTCCATACATTAAGTTTAAGAGTGATATACAATTTTGACCTTGGTGAGCTATAGGCTCTTCTAATAATAATAATAATAATAATAATAAAATTAAGAGTTAAGGTTCCTAAACCAATCAAAACGTTATCTACAGGCCCTGATCCAATGACAGTTTTGTGTCTTCTCTCGTTTAAGTTGTGGAAATGGCTCAAGAACACAATTTGACATGCACTTATCAAATTGTGTGATAAGTGCATGTTTCTTTTGTATGTACTCAATAATAACCCAAGCGAACATGCAATTGGAAACTGAAAAATTGTCTTATGGCTCTATGCACACAGATACACATATACGAATGTAAACAAGACAGGGCAGCACTTCCACTGAATGTTTGGCAGCTCCAGTAAGACATCAGAGGAAGCAGCAGCTGGCACCGTGTACAAAGAAGAGAGCAAGATGACGGGGAATGTACGGAGACTGTCAGAAGTATTGTCAGGTCACTGCTCTCCTCATCTGCTCTCTGGCAAGCTCTATTCATCTTGGCAGATAGCAATTTATGTGTCAAGTTAACCTCCCTCCATAGACTTGGCTCCGGTGTCTTGACCGGGGCGGTACAACTCCACTGGCAATTCTATAGTGCAATAATACAATTACAGGCCGCAGGGTAGAGCTCTCACAGCCGGAGTACATTAACCTCTCTTTACCACAATAACTGACATCATGCCCACACTGTGTCTGGGCAATGCCATGGCAAACATTAGGGGAAATAAAACCTCTTTATAAGAAACAGTTCATAGGACAACAGTTTAAAACCTTGAAGACACACATATCCCATTCTGTGAGGAAGGTTCTGGTCTATTTTATTATTCATAGGTGATGTTTTTTTTAGTATAAAGGCAATTTTATTAGAAATGTCTTGTATCGATTTGAATTCTAAAACATTGAATTGTCAGCCCAAATTTAAGCTGAATTCTTAAGTGTAATTCACCAGTTTAACTGTTAGAAAAAGACACCGTTTTCATTGAGCAACCTTTGTTGTGTATCCTTGTAATCCGTGAGATTAACTAACCAATCCAATTTACACAGTACAGCAAACAGGATACAACTACTATAGTTATGCTGCTATTATAATTACAATTAAAATCAAAGGAAACATGAGGCCAGCCAGTTTATTTTTCCAGGCAAATGATAGGCCACAGGTGAGCTGGCTTACTTTTCAGATTGCTTGGCTCCGCCCCTCCACGATGGCAGGAGGTGGGAGCAGGTAGAGGCAGGTTGGAATGGGAGAGGGGTCTTCTACAGTTCTTGTGTTTTGCACTAGGGATCTTACTGTAAGTAAGGGAGTTATTGGTCCAACTGCCCTAATTTTATAATGGCAATGTTTTTAAAACTATTTTTATCTATAAAGTTGCTATGTTTGTTACCAAAAGGGAGTGGCTAATTTTGCTCCCTCATTCCCCTCCCTTTTTCTAGTTTGAACATGGTTTGAACCCATTAAAGACATATTTCACCTTACCATAGTAATGTAATGCAGCATGTTTCAAAGTGCCTTCAAAACCTCCTGTCAGTTAAGTTTTTATGGAGACTAAACGTGTATAACAATATGAAAAATAAACAAAGGCAATGTAGAAAGATAGGCGTACAATTGTTATATAATCAAATCACATGTACAAAATATCATTACTATCAACATTATGGTTCAGAGTATTAGAAATCCAATGTCACAGGATCCTTCTTCTCTTTTCAGTGATTTTATTAAGATTTGGCTGTTGTTGTGGATCAAAAACTGACACCAATTTCAAGGTTCGGTCTCATTTTCTAACTAGGGCATCTGCAGATAAGTTCCATACATTTTATGTTATGATCTACTAAAGTTATGGCACGATTTGAGATCAATAAATCCCTGCCTTTTTTTTCAATGAGCCCATCTTGACTGAATAGGAGTCACAAACAGGAGTGACAATTGCTTGAAAATTAAACTCCGCCTTGTTCAGTTGAAGAAACCTTGGGAAGGATCACAAGTGAGGGATCCCCCTCCCTGGGCAGACAGGTGCAAAGTGTTACGTGTCTTTTTTATGTCCTCTCAGTCTCGTTTTGTCAGGGTCAGTAATTCTATGTACAGTAATGTGGTCTTGGTCAAAGGTTACCAGAGGGCTGAACTACAAAGCAGGATAGTGAGGTACAGTATGTTGAGTCTAAAGCCAGATTTTCGGATAGAGATTGGCTAAAACGAGTCAAACAAGCAATATCTTTTAGCCATTACGCTTTATTAAACCCACCAAATGAAGCTGTGCATTTACGGTTACATATTGCTCTTTCCATTTGCCACAGCAACATACGGTGAAGCATTACTAAAGCCATTAGGTCTAGCAAAGTCTTAGTAAACAAGCGTGTGTGTGATGTAGTTCGCCACAGGGCTCCAGCAGGTTGAAGACAATGGTCAGAAGGTTGCAATGATCGTCCGTGAAGAAGCACATGGCGGCCACATGAAGGAAGAGGATGGAGAGGGAAATTAATCCTGCCACCTTTACACCACTCCATAGGACACGCAAACAACAGCTAACCACAAACACAAAATACAGAAATAAGTGAAAGGGGAACATTTCCAGTATTTTGGTGTAAGTGTGTTGTGTCACCGACAAACAGTTTTCATTGTTCAGGTGCCTCTCATCGTTACGCTCAGCCTAAAAAAGATAAAAGAAAGTGGTTTCAAAACATATCTAAGCAGTAGGCCTGCCTCTTATGACAAACTGAATTTAAAGAACTACTGTGACATTTTTAGAAATTCTGAATAGTTAAATAAAAAGCTGCAGCAAGCAGTTAGCTTAGCATAAATTATTCCAGGCTTTAAACGGAAAGAGTTAGCGTTTCTCTATCCAAACATTACCTGCCTACAACGCACCTATAAAATCCAAATAAAGTCCAAATGAATAAACACATATCTAATTTGTTAAATCAGTACAAAAACTAAGGAGTATAATCGACACATTGTGCTTTAACGATGGATTTGCAGTCTTTATGCTATGCTAAGCTTACCGGCTGCTGTCTCCAGTTTCAATCAAACATGGCAGTGAAAGCAATATTCCAAAATAACTTTCAACATGAAAATTAATAGCAAGTGAAAGTGTTAGCCATGGCTGGTAGAAAAAAATGGTCTGAATATTATATTGACCAGAGTTAAATAGCCGAGTCGCAGCATTGTTGATGTCTTCTCTGCAGCTCTATAAAACCAAACAACAGAATAATGTTAGAAAAGTTCACAGTCCACAAAACATCTGGTAATTGTAGTTAGCTTAGCTTCAAATTAGTCAACACAGAAATAATACAATGAAATGCTCTTCAGTCAGGCTAGGTTATCAAAACCTGATGATTAATTATGTACTTAAGACTGTAAACCTGTCAGCAAAACTCTGACACAGTAACACCAACCTTTTATCCGCCTGTATGCCCAGCTGCTGTTTGAGTTCTTGTTGTTCCTAAAGAAGAAAGTTAAAATATCAGACAGGTACAATGGTAGAGAAGTAAGAACAAACTAACATCATGTAGTATGTGGTACATACCTTGATTGTTTTGTAACAATTCTTGTTTTCTTTGCATCTTTTGTCCAGGGTCATGGATTTCTGCCAGACTCAAAGGCACTCAGATTAAGTGACATTTGTATACCACCAACAACTCAGATGTAAAAAAGAAAATGGAGCCAGTAGACCCCTCACAAAGTGATATCATGAAAATATATGATAAAGGTGTTCATACCTGCTCTATTTCCTCATCTTTTCTACGAATGTCTTCCTCAACCTTTGCCAGTGTATGCTGCAAAACATTTGATGAGTCAACATCCAGCCATAATACTATAACATCATTGCTATTTACAATTTAAACATTTTATAACAATGCATCAATTTAACAGGGTACCTGCAATTCCTGTGCATCTTTTTCCAGCCCTTGTTTTTGATCCTGATGTTTCTCTCCTGAGAATTGTTCCAACTGAAAGAGAAGCAGCTTTTTTTGTTTGTTGTTGTGTCTTGTTCTACAAAGTGGTTTTAAAATGTATCCAACTATGAAATGCTTATAATTGATTTCAAAGACTACATTTTTGCTGTTAAATTGTTAAAGACATAAGCATATGGCGAAGGCATACCTTAATTCCCCTCTTGAGCCTTTTATTCTCCTTCTCCTGCACAAAACAAAGAGGAGAAATAGGAAATGAGTTAATAGTGTACGTGGAGATGGTTGGTTGATTGGCTAAAGAGACAGCTATGCCACCCATCATTGTAAAGTCCTGTTTTCTCTTGCTTTAGTTGTGTTGTTAAGAAAATCAGTTTTCAAATGTTATGCTAATACAGCACTCGGCTAGATGACAATGGTCAATACTCCTGACATTGTCAGCGTATTGCCCCCACCTGTAATTTGAATTAACACATCTATTCTTATCCTATTTTACAAGGGGAGTAAATTCACCATCTTCCTTTTGTGGATCTATTTACTCACAAGCTCAATTGTTTCATCCTCAGCCACAAGCTCCCGCTGCAGAGCCTCTTTCCTTATTTTTCTTATATTTTCCAGATGCTGTAACCTGAATACAAAATAATTTTGTTGGTATGAGATTTACAAACATTATAGACTGTGCATTTTCGAGTTTAGCTCATTCAATGACCAGTGTAGTCTTTGAGATGATGAAATAAAATAGTTTTTAGTATGGATATTTAAGTGTCATACTCGTTCCCTTTGTTGGTAAGGGCCTCATTCTCAGCTTCCATCTCTTGTATTGAGGACTGAAGGTGCATTCCCTGCGTTAAATATTGCTCGTAGAGCTGCTCCTTCACTTGGAGTCTCAGTTCAGCCTGACGGATGCGTCTCCTCAGGTCCTCTCGTTCCCTAAACACAAGTTTTCATAGTGGCATGCTAAGATTGTTACAGAGTAGAACTAATTCCAAAATATTAATAGAAGAGGTTAAATATGAGACCAAAAGGACTCAAGACATTATTAAGCTGTTTGTGACTTGACCCTCTGACAACCCTCATTTAAAACTGGCATGGGACCTGTGTTTAAGTCTATCATGCAGGTTATTAATAATACAAAATAATTTTTGCAGTCTCTGTATGCACCTAGATTTAAAGCCTAAATGGATCTAAGATTGTAATTTTTTTATAACCAAAACAATCTTAGAACATATGGTAAGCATTATTTTGTATATCTTACCACTCTTGCTCCTCAGATTCTTTCGTAACTTCTTCCAGATCTATGACTTGCACAGCCTCTGCCATGTCTCCTCTGAAGTTTTCACGTTGGTCAGACATGATGACCTGCCTAAAAAGATGCGTGATCCAATATAGCTATTGTTAAACAAATACAATGTTTTACCCAACTAGCTGTCACTGAACTAGCAGTAAAGTCAACCTAACCTAACCATAGCTTGGTCAGTTGTGAACTAAACCAATACCTAGTAACTGTGTGCATCAGGAAACATTCCACTGTCTCTATGTGATCAATCTGGATTCCATAACAGAATGGTGCCATATTTTGAAATATAAAGCATGACCAATAAACTTTGATAAGAAACAATGTTTGCAAGTTATTACCTCAATGAAGTCATTGTAAAATGTACATCCAGTTGATGTGCAGCATAGTCTGTGCCAACATGTGGCAAGCATTCATTTTCACAAACATCTCTCACCTGCTGCTAGAAGTGCAAAAAGTATATTAAAGCCTCATGAGAGTTTACTTTAAGATGGCATTAAAGGTTGGGTTTATAATTTTGGAGAAACCAGGTCGAGTGCGCTAGAATTTGAAAATACACAACCGGGAAAAATCTGCCACTTCCTTACAGAGCCCCTCCTCCAACACACACGAAAGCGCACATGACCAATGAGGGCACGAGATAAGTTTATGCACATATTGTGCTGACAGGCAGGTAGGCCATCCAGTTATTTTAGCCGGGCCGGCTAAAATGATTGGTCGTGCTTTTTACAGTACTACGGCTTCCACAGATGACATTTTTTAATGTATTTTTTGTCAAATTGCTATCAGGATGTTAAGAGCATTCCATGGAATATAACAAAAAGTGTTTCTGAAATAAATGACATACCCCACCTTTAAGTTGTTTTTATATGCTAAAATGGTAGGTATTACCATCTATTGTACACAAAGCCCATATGCCACGCTCATGCAGTCCACATACAAATATAGGAGATTTTGTGTAGTATATGAGGGGCCCATTTTGCTCATGTTTTTTGTTTGAATGAAATAAAACAAGTGTTACAAAGGGGTAAAGCTTGGCAAGATTAAATAATTAGTTTGGTTCCTATGTAAAATATATATGCATTGATAAGTGATTTATGATTTTCTTACTTGAGATTACTTAAAAAGATATGATGAAGTCAGAAAATAAAGAATTCCTAAAGTTAATAAGGATGAACTTCTGTAATACCAACATTTGGGAATCATATTAGACTCTTTCTAACTGAAGACAGGTGACATTTGGTCATGTAGTAGGCCTTCAATTTATTGCAAGTCCACTATCATCAAAGCAAGACGCACAGAGGCAATGTCCATCACATTCATTATATACCACAAAAGTAGACATTTTCTGGGTATAAAGTTTGTACTTTGATAGCCATTTTATCAAACATGATTGTCACAAATCTATATTTGGACGGGAATGTTTCTTGATTCCTTTTCAACATGTCCAACGTCATCATTTTAAAGAGCCTGTGACAGCCTCCCAACAACTGTTGTGCAATGAAATATTGGGCTACTAGTAATCTCGAACCGTCAGTTTAAAAAAGAAGGTGCGATACCGTTCCGATAGCTCCTGGCTTGGTATCCCCAGAACTCATCCACCCATCACAGTCCTTATTTTATGCGTTTTAAAAAGTGCACTCAAATGACATGAAAAATACATTCAGTACAGCATGTGGATGTGGGAAGTTAAGATGGAAAGATTATTTCTGCTGGTTGTGCACTTGGACCAACTAGGTGGAGAGAGAGGGTAAAACGGTGTTGCATGAACAACTTGGGCGTCCAAGTCTCAGAAGGGAGTGCAGTTTGTCTATCAGTCAAAATGTATGCAGCATAGCAAGATACGTATTTACCATCATGATTATAACATAGGTACATTTGGCTGGTAGAAATAAAAAAAACGTTGTCGTCACAAACTTGAGATGGTAAATGCTCACCTTTGAGGTTGTCTGGCACTTTAGATGTTCCTTCACAGATGAATCCTGTATGTGACCAAGAACTGAATATCTGAGGCCCAAGTCATGGAAACTCCTTCAGTGAATGATAATTGTCTTATTTTGAGATAAAACGTTTATATAGTGGCCTTTATGACAGTAGCCATTTGAACATGTCATTGCAGGGTTAGCATAGGTTCAACTTATTAAAATACTATCGAGTGCGTGACAGCCTTTACAGTCAGCACGAACATTACCTTAAATGTTTGAATAGAGTTTTTTCTCCAGTAAGTACTCTTAGTTTAGTTTAGTTTATTTATTTATAGTGTCGTGGACACCCCCCATCGATGAACTGTCACAAAAACAGTAAATGGTGCAGCTTTAGCCGACATGGCTAATTTCCAGCTGTTGTCCCCGGCCAGATGGTAATAGACACCCTTAAAATTACAATATATCAACAGCATCAGTTCGTAAGAAAATATATAAAATAAAATAAAAAGGAGGAAGACAAGTAGATACTGGTGTGAGGATAAAAGAGAACAATAAACAACACACATTACTACATACAGTTCATGTCACATATAGCACATCACAATCACATAACAGAAACGAGGGGCAATATCCATGATCACAACATGTAACACAACATGTAACACAACATGTAACACTCACGCCATACTCAACACAGACTAGTGTGTGCAGGTGTAGTTATCAGTGAACCATGTTTTTAAGTGAGCTGTGAAGGTGGTATATATGTACAGTATGTCTTTGATTTGAGTGGGTAGAGAATTCCAGTTTTGTATTGCTGTGACCGAGAATGATGACTGACCAAAAGTACTCTTCCTGAATGGGACTGATAGGTCGCCACGTGTGGAGCTTCTAGTGGTCAGTCTGTTGTTACGTTGAGTAACCAGTGAGTTAAGAGGTGGAGGGGCTGTATTGTGCAGGATTTTGTAAACCAGAACAATGTTCCTATACTTTATTAAATCTTCCCAACTCAGGATGTTATGCTTGTTGAGGATGGTACAGTGATGGGAGCGGTTAGGTTTCTGGTCCAGTACTTTGAGGGTTTGTTTGTACAGGGTTGCTAGTGGCTTCAGTGTGGAGCTGTTAGTTTGCCCCCAGCTTGTGAGACAGTATGTAAGATGTGAGATGATCATGTGTTTTGTGTTTTGAATGTTAAATTAGAATCAATAATGATTCCAAGGTGAGGCACAATGTTAATATGTTCACCTAAGATGCTTATATTTGACACAATGTTGCATTTTCTTTTTGTGAAAAACATTCCAACTGTTTTGTTGACATTAAGCTGAAGACAGGAGCGGTGTAGCCAGCTAGTGATCAGCACTAAAGCTGAGGTCAGTTTATCAGCAGCCTTTTGCTTTGTGTTGGCATGCACATATATAACAGTGTCATCGGCATATAGCTGTGTTTCCACATCAGGACAGACAGATGGCAGGTCATTAATATATAGGGAAAAAATAAGTGGACCAAGTATTGAACCTTGTGGTACTCCGGTGCTTAAGTCTAGAGCTGGAGAGAGTCGATTATTGACGATAACATGCTGACGCCTACCAGTGAGGTATGATTCAATCCAACTGAGTGTTAATGGAGAGCAGTTAAAAGTCGACAGTTTGGACAGAAGGACCTTATGGTTGACTGTATCAAAGGCTTTGCTTAGATCCAGAAATACTGCACCAACAACACCTCCTTTGTCAACCATTGCTTTGACCTTTTCTATAAAAAAGCAGTTGGCTGTTTCGGTTGAATAATTTGCCCTGAAGCCAAACTGCACGGGATGAAGTTGAAATGGATTGTTGTTTAAGAAGGAGACAAGCTGTTCTGACACCCACTTCTCAGCCACCTTGGATACTACAGGTAAGATGCTAATCAGGCGGTAGTTGTTGATGTTCAGAGGGTCACCTGACTTGAAAATGGGGGTTACAATTGTAGTCTTCCATGCACTTGCGAATGTCCCATGTAATACAGATGAATTGATGATTTGGGTAAGAGGGCAGACTAAGTAATCTTGCAGTGATTTAAGCATTGTAGAATCCATAGCGTGTGTGTCCTTAGCTGTTGAAGTAGTCCTAATACTTTAGGAGTAAAAGTACAGTACTAATTAAACTTAATCAGAATCAGAAACAGGTTTATTACCAGGTAGGTTTACACGTACGAGGAATTTGACTTGGTGTCGTGGTGCATAAAAACAAGAATTAAAAACACAGAAAGAGAACTAGAAAATATAAAAAAATATATAGTAAAATATAACAACATTGTAATGGAATGAAATAGAGGAATAACATATTGTAACGTTCACAGATGGAGTCGGAAACAGGCTTCCATTTATTAGGCTTTAATAACTCTTATTTTCTAGATCAGGGGTTCCCAAACTTTTCAGCCCGCGGGGGTGCTAGTGAATTAATTTCAGAAAAAAAGAAAAAAAAAGTTTGACACTGCGCTAGTGGATTGTCAAAGAAAAAAATGTGTATGCAAATGTTATTATTAATAATAAAAACAAATTTTAATTATAAAAAAAATTAATCCATTTTTTTTTTCGCCAGCGGACGTCATTGTGTGCGTCTGCTGCTGTGGTGAAACTATGGAACAACGGACTACATGGATGTTTAATAAGAACGAGGGACTCATCTAGAGACTGCCCCGTGCTGTGATGCTGTTGTTTTATGCTTTATGAACGTGGACAACAGAGAAACATATTCTTCATGACCAAAGTTGTAATTTAAAAAAAAGGAAAGTTAAATTTATGCTCGTCACCCTCTCCCTCCGGTCCACATTAATACAAATGATCCCAATACGTATGATTTTAAGAAAATATCTTAAAATAAATACAAATGTATTTATTATAAACGTTAGTCCTTAACATCTATCACTGTGTACATCACCATTCAAACATCTTTTAAAAGTTGAACAAACCCCACACAGCTCAGTGAAATGTTGACTTTATTTGATCCTTTCAGTAAAAACTAACGTTCATATTTCTCTTTTTGATTATAATACTGATGAACGTTCAAAACAAAGCACTTTGACAATTTACCACATACGTTTTAAAATGCTTAATCCGCACCGTAACTTTCATGATATAATTTCTCCGTCATAATCGTTTGTGTCCGTGAACGGCCGACTGTTGTGTGACCATAGAGAACCGCAGTGACGCGTCCAAAAACCCGGAAGTAAGTTAGCATTTTTAGCACTTCCGGTTCCTTCCTCAAAAAGCAATGCATTTTTTCCATAGGGTTTTGGAAAATAGCTCGAAATAAGGTCTGTGGTTGACACAAATTTAAGAGATAAATCACGTTTTGTTCTACGACATTAAATACATCAACAGTGAC
>NW_011348992.1:115963-146099 GCF_000735185.1 Notothenia coriiceps | reverse complement strand
CTTCAAAAGTTGAGCAATGTTCAACTTTTGAAGCCTCGGCAGAAGCGTCAGCCAATCTAATCATATGCCAGTACAAGCTCTAGTCAATCAAACCGCTGCTTGTGTGTCAGGGGAGGGACATTGATGTGATTGGTTGTTGGTCGAGTTTCAGACACGCCCGCCGGCAAGCTTCAACGCACGCTGCTGTGTGGACGGGCCGTCACTGAACCCAGGAGCTGGTGGGGTAAAACAACTCTTCTCCAACACCACCTGTGATCTTCCCCGGGCCTTCTTGGACCCTCCGCTAAGTTTTCTCTTCCTCCTTACACAATTTAAACTGTTTTGTGATGTATTGATTAGAATTTTGGTTCAAATAGACATTTCACTATGATAACAAATTGATTATTTTTGTACCTTCCATAGCTAGGTCACCGGGCTATCCCTCCATCTGTTTATTTCAATTACCTTTTTTATTTTTGACAGAGAAATGTATCAAATATTCTTCCATCTGGTGCTCACATTTAGTGATAATACTTTAGAGATAAAACCTTCACTGCACTCACCTGGGTTTTATAGTTCACCAGTGAGGACGGCATCAGCAGGATAAGGCACTTCATCCCCATAAAGAGAAACTTTATTATGAAGTTGGTGATGCCGACAGTCCACAGAACCTCCCAGAAACCCAGCGGCTCGATGGTGGGGCTGAGGAAGATGAGGCTGGAGGGAGGAGGACATTCAGGTCAAATCCTTTCAGTTCAATGCACACACTTTTATTACTCCAACTTTGGCATGTTAAGTTTTTTTTACGCATAATTGTGTGTATCGTAATGTGCGGTCCATTTTACATTACTCATTTCCATTTTATACAAATCCAATGGACAATAAAGCAATCTGAGTATTTTGAAGTGATGCATTCACTCTTACCAATAGTGGAGTGTCTCACTGAGAAAGGTGTAGTAAAGCAGGAGGGTGGAGGAGGTCAGGAACACTAGCAGCCATACACACTGCAGCTTGGAGTGGCGATCCTGAGGGAACACATAGAAAACACATGGTTATGGATGTATTGACAAAGAAATGTATAAGGAATTAAAAAATGTGTTTTTCTGTTCTGAACTTACCTGAAGAAATACTTGAGTTTGAATGTTTTTATTCACATATAGAAAAGTTGTGAAGAGGCCAACCCCAACTGCTAGCCCTGTGAAATGGAGAACATAGTTTAGCATGTTGTTTTGTGCCAACAGTTGCGATAATGCCTTACAGTTTGTGATATTATTTAATATAACTGTCATGTTTGCTAAAAACTGCCACTATATCCTGACCGTAGGGCCAGAGATGGATAAACTCTGGAAAAGATCATGTTTCTCTGCATCTGCCCAGTGTTTCTAATGGCAACCTCACCCGAATGATAAAAACCACTCAGAGCTGAGGTGTCAGTCTAGTCAAACTGACAATCTACGCAGCGCTGATCAAATGTGAATCAAGTTTTTATGACTGTTTTGCCTATTAGGCTGTAAAATGAGGCCGTCATGTTGAGCCAAATTCAAGTGCAACCTCTCTGCTCCAAACCTCCTCTTTTCATAGCTAAACCGTAACATTTTGAAGCGAGAAATAGGCAATAAAGTAAGAGCATCTTGATTCATATTTGATCAGTGCTGCCTAGTTTGACAGTTCACAGGAAACTCCTTGGATATTATTGGTTGTTTCCCTTTGGCATAATGGAATGTGGGAGAGGGAGGAACAGGATGCCATTTTGCACTTCAACTGTATAATATAATATTTCCAGGATATAGTGAATCTGACAAAGTTATTTTTGAAAAAAGTAACCAACAGTAGCCTTAACCTTGAACTCACCAAGAGCATGTTGGACGACCAGTTTAGCACAAATGATGACGAGAAAAGGAAGACTCTTTTGAAGCCAGCGGAAGAGACACCGGAGCTCAGAAAAGGAGGAGCTGGGTTCTCCTGAGTCCAGATCAGAGTCCGGCGGGTCCAGCTCGGCCTCTGGATTGGAGTGGTGCGGCCCCCGGTTGTGTGAGTGCGGCTGAGAGTGTGTGTGGCTGTGGGAGTTGACTCTGGATCTCCTGGATGACGCGCCTCCACCGCTCTCCCCCGGCTTGCTGGTCATATTTACCCTCACCTCGTTGCTCTCAGGGCTGGCAGCAGCCGCCCCGGGGGCTGGAGGCCTGGTGGGCTCTGGCTGCAGGTTCAGGGATAAACCATTTCCTTCACTTGAATTAGGCTGCATTACAGCAGGGGAATACCTCAGTTTCAGTGCTCTTCTGGAATCAGGCCTAACACATTAAAAAAAAGAACTTTTATAGCAACAGTCACAATGTGTGGCATTAACTGAGATCACTGCTGTATTGACAACTTGTATAATACTTCATAAATTCCACAGTTGTTAGTTAATCTAAGATATTAATGTTTAGCATAATGATTTTTCTGCAAGCTCCTGCATTTATCTTTGAACAGAGGGCTCTCTGATCAAAAACGACTAGGTTAAAGTGTAAATAGGTTAAGTTTGTGATGATAGGAATAGGGTTAAACTGTGGAAGCAGTACCAATTAACATGTGTTGTGTAATTTCTAAAAGCTGACACACTAAAACAAGAAGACGTCAGTATTTTGTGTAAGTGGTAATCATCAAGTTAGCAAGAGTTTAGTTGCTAACTTACATTGGCTAGCAGTCAGTGTTGCATTGAACGTCTCCCCAGGGCTATAAGTTAAATGTTTTTGAAAGTTGAGTAACGTCAGCAGAATTATACATTATTAATTCACAGACAATCAAACCAAAAGTAGTGACAGACAGATAAATAGACAGCTGACCGTATCCTGCTGTGCCGTTAGCATTAGCAGCTAACAGATGTTTCCATCAGGCTACTGTTAAAAGCTTCAGCTCACCTGTCATTCTGATCCCGGAGTTTCATAGTAAGCTATTGGTCTCCATTTAATATAAAGTCCAAGTCGCCAAACGAAACAAAAGCAAAATAAACCAAAAGGAAAACCAAGCTGTTATCTTTCAGGCTAAGCCATACGCTGCTCGTTCTGACATATTGACGCTGTTTACGACAGCCGACGTCCGCAAACTTCTTCTTCTGAAGTTTTTGCGGCGTGTCGGATGTAGAATGCTGCAATGCCGCCACCTACTGGAACATGGTTCTTCTTCTTCTTCTTCTTCTTCTTCTTCTTCTTCTTCTTCTTCTTCTTCTCTTGCTTTTGGCGGATTGCAAACAACTTAAAAGGTGCATACCGCCACCTACTGTACATGAGTATGCATCATCACATCATTCCAACTCATTAACCNTTCCCCTGACACACAAGCAGCGGCTAGAGCTTGTACTGGCATATGATTCGATTGGCTGACGCTTCTGCCGAGGCTTCAAAAGTTGAACATTGCTCAACTAAGTTGAGCAATGTTCAACTTTTGAAGCCTCGGCAGAAGCGTCAGCCAATCGAATCATATGCCAGTACAAGCTCTAGCCGCTGCTTGTGTGTCAGGGGAAGGAAATTCATGTGATTGGTTGTTGGTCGAGTTTCAGACACGCCCGCCGGCAAGCTTCAACGCACGCCGCTGTGTGGACGGGCCGGAACATTGCTCAACCTTTGCAGCCTGAAACGCCAGGAAAGCTCAGCTCTGCTTCCCACAATGCAGTTCGGCGAAAAGTGACGTCACNAGTCATGGCCAGGTCCAGGGAATGGGCAATGTTTCACACAGCCCAATTGATCCTACACCTAACCAAGTTGGGATTTGCGGTCAATTGGAAGAAGAGCAGACTGCTCTTCTTCCAATTGACCGCAAATCCCAACTTGGTTAGGTGTAGGATCAATTGGGCTGTGTGAAACATTGCCCATTCCCTGGACCTGGCCATGACTATGAGGTCGTCCAGATAAAAGAAAACCCTCATGCCATGGTCGCGAATTGGCTGAAGCGCTGTGGCCACACATTTGCTGAACGTGCGTGGGATTGGCTAGAGCTTGTACTGGCATATGATTTGATTGGCTGACGGTTTTGCCGAGGCTTCAAAAGTTGAACATTGCTCAACTTTTGCAGCGAGCCACACCAGCAAAGCTCCGCTTTGCTTCCCACAATGCAGTTCGGCGAAAAGTGACGTCACCCCATTCAAAGTGAATGGTAAAGCTTTCAATGCACGTGGCTGTGTGGACGGGCCGTGATGGTCAAAAGAGAGCCCGGATGATCAGAAAAGGTCACAAAATAACTGGGTTCATTAGCTGGGTCAGACTTCCATTCCTGTTGTCTTTCTGCAGTTGAGTGAGATGCCCGCCATCCTAACCTCACAGGTGTGACTCATCACCTTGATTGGCTTCCTCCAGCTCTCAGGTGTGGCTCGTTTAGCCACTCCCCTTTTAATCAGGGAGGAATATATTTTCTGGAATTGCCCCTTGGATTGTTGGTTAATTCAAAAAAATACCACTCAAATGTTATGTCTTGGCTACAAGGGCTTTTTAAACTCAATGCAGTTAAACAATTAATAATAAGTAATGGAAACAAGGGATATTGCGAGAAGAAAACTCAGAGAATTAAGTCACAAACTTCCGAAATAAATCTGAGATTCAGTCATACAATTCGTACATTTGCAAGATAAATAACTTGTGGGGTTTAGTGATGTCTTTTGAAGGAACCAAATCACACCACGGACACCTAACAGGGAATCCATATACACATTAGTAAGGAGCTGCCCCAATATAAAACATTGATGTCTCAATTGAGTTGCAGTTCCTGATTGACAAAAGCTACTGCCTCACAACAATGTATCTTCCAAGTCTGTTAGCTTATAATACAATTATTAGTCTGGGCAGAAATCAGCAGTATTTCCTTGAATCTGATTGCAATGTACAATTTGATCAGCTCATCCATTGCAGGCATAATAGTATACACCAAGCGGTGGCCCCGCAGATGTTGCAGATGTTGTACATGGCGGCTCTTGTTCAGAAGTTCTTATTCAGCGTGTGTGCGTCTGCAGGGCCGGTGGGTGATGCTGAGCGAGGAGCTGGGTCAGGCCCACCAGGCCACGGCTCCTGTCCCGCTGTGGTTCCGCTACCTGGTCACCTACCAGGAGGTGGACGGTACCCCCGGCCTCACACTGGGAGTCCTGCTGGCTTTGCTCTACCTCATAATGAAGGTGTGATCCGTGAAACTAGCCAGATATACTTGTTTTTATTATTAATGTTTCTGAACTGAAATAATTTTTTCTCCCTACTTTAGCTTTTAGGATTGTACGGACAGTGGACGTCCATACTGAAAACTGTGAGGGTCTTTCTAAATGGCGAGGTCAGTTGGGAATCCTCTTAGTTAAATATTAAAAGGTCACATTGAGTAACCAGCTGTGTTGAGGTGTTGGGTTTTTGTGTCTCAGCATACAGGCACAGCAGCCACTAGGAGTCAGTGCAGCGAGGCCGGAGATGTGTGTCCCATCTGTCAGGGCGAGTACCGGGACCCCCGGGTGCTGCTCTGTCAGGTAATACCTCTGCTCAGGATTTAGCATTATACTTGTAAAATGTTAAATTGGAGTTATTGATGAGCTTTTACTGCTTAAACAGACAGATATATATCTTTTAGGCATCTGTCACATACTGTATATCCTTCGTCTTTATTCATGTTATTATTACTTCACTTTTTTAAACTTTACAGCAGTTGTGGAACTCATGTGCTTTAGATCACAAATGTATAATGAATGAGCAGGAGCAGCATTACTTAGGAACTAATTATTTAAAAAATATAAACTTATATCAGACAATTATACATTGGTCATTTTAATAATAACTAAGGCTGTCTATTTGAAACCTCGATATTAATCTGGACACCTAAACGCTTCTAAAAAAATAAAGTGAATTGACTCAGACTTCCTCCTGTAATTCCAGCGCAGATTCTGTGGTTACATGGCAAACACAGATAACACAATGACGCTGGAGATATCCCCCGCCCCTGTGTGTAGAACAGAAAAGTCTGTTTTAAAAAGCTTCCAGATGAAAGAAAAAAAATCATGATTAATGACATTCTTAAGTGATTACCACTAATAAGGACCCATGTTGTTCTTTTGAAATGATTCTAATCCCATCCTGTGTTCCTGAACCAGCTGTGTATCTTAAGTCATGCATAATGAGTGCAGGACGTGCTGACGTGTGTTTCTGTGTGCAGCACATCTTCTGTGATGACTGCATCGCGCTGTGGTTCAACCGGGAGAAGAGCTGCCCTCTGTGCCGCACCGTCATCACTGAGAAGGTCTACAAGTGGAGGGACGGAGCCACATCTCCACACCTGCAGATTTATTAAGTATTAAGGTATAGGTGGGGGGGATCTAGGGTGTTGGGCTTGTATTTATAATGTGATTTTTTTTTTCTCCATACCCCTCTGTCCAGTGAAGTTAACACTGTTTCTTTAACAGGCTAAGGGCCACCAGTTGCACCTACAGTTATGTTTCTGATTTATTCACCAGTCATCCCTATTCTTCACTCTCACAGACGACAGAGCTGATTATTGTCATGCCCTTAAGTGATTTATTTTGTATTTTAAAGGTGGGGTAGATCATTTTGGAGAAACCAGCTCGAGTGCACATACACAGCCGGAAAAAATCTGCCACTTCTTTACAGAGCCCCTCCTCCAACACACACGAGCGCGCACATGACCAATGAGGGCACAGGATAAGTTTGTGCACAGATGGAAGGCTGACAGGCAGGTAGGCCATCCAGTTACTTTAGCCGGGCCGGCTCAGATGATTGGTCGTGCTTTTTACAGTACTACGGCTTCCACAGATGACATTTTTTCATGGATTATTTTTGTCAAAGCACTTCCGTGGAATATAACAAAGTGTATCTCGAGCTGGTTTCTCAAACTTACCTACCCCAGCTTTAAGTTGTTTCCTTTTGTGTTGCTTTTATTCACCTTAAATCTCAATATAATCGTTCCTATTGTAGCAGGAAATTATTCTACTTTGGCAGTTTCTTCTACTTGTAAATACGACAGAGAAAAATATATAAAGTATTTTAAAGATCTTTTTTCCTCAACAACGCGTTTGAACAAACATGGGACCCTCTGTTTCTGAATGAGTGGCAGACGTGTTATTTGTAACAGCTCAGGAGGGCCTGCTGAATTCTGCTTTATCTCTGAGCTCCTACGGCACTGTGAAGGCTTTGAGGAAGCCCGGTCCATCACATGGTCCGAGAGTGACCTATGTCATCCTGCATCCTGACACTGAAAATATACATGGCAGGCTTAAACATTTCTTTACGTGATGGATAAACAGTTTGCCTTTTGCTTTCAGCGTTTGGTGATTATTTTTTCCACAAATGATAAAAAGGATGCAACTGAGATTTATTTACAAACTATTTTTCTATAGAGGCTACAGAGCCTCGTTTTTGTAAAAACCAAAGACTGGGAGAAACATCTATTTTATTATGTACAAAAATCATTTCACTGTGTTGTTATTTTATCCATTTAGATGATTCTGAATAAAGATCTACAATTTAAATGTTTGACTTGTCTTATGTTGCAAAAAGACTAAACATTTGCTGACACTTTAAACTAAAGCAATTGTCATTTAGTGCATGATTGGTCAACTGCTTAGAGATGTCCCACCCCTTATCACGTACAATGTGTTGGAGCGTGTGTTACATAGTGAAGTTACTATGTCGAGGAATTTAATAAAAGACTAAGTTCTAGCAGTGTGTGGGAGAGAAACTCGCTTTGGAAGGAACTTTGGGATTTTAGCTTTTGCAGACCACATGCACACAAACCTACCTTGCCACGGCTCAGACTATTTATTTTATTTGACTTCATGTACATATTACAACTTATCAATCCCCATGTTAAGGGGCAGATCTAGAGAAGAACAAGCAACATGTTATTTAATTCCCACTGGTGATTTTATTCAAAATGTGTTTCCCACCTGAAGTAAGCAGTTACATCATCTGTGTGGAGGACACTCAGGTATACCTGCACAGACGCAGTGTATCCTTGTTCATTTCCCAAACTCTTTCATACAATCTACTCGCACACAGAAACGATCCCACTCAGATGAACATCCTCGGTTTTGCATCAGTGTTTTTCTTGCTTTAAGCACTGCAAAAATAAAAAGTTCAAGTTTTCAGCAGGAAAGTTTTAAGACATTGTGTCCCCCCTATTATACAATAAATACTTATAGGAATAGGTCACTGTCCTATATGTAGGAATGAAAATAAAACAGCTTTAAGCATGTTCTGTGGAAATAAAATCATACTTTACATGCTTATTGGTAAAGTATAAAGCCAGAAGTCAAATCAATTATCACCTTATCTAAATACTACTACATAATAAATACATAGTTTGCATAGTTTTGAACAATGCAGTGGAAACAAAATGGCACTTAAAAATAAATATCACAAGTAAAGGAGGTTAGTAGAGTTAAAAGTGGAGTGACTGGTAAAAGAAGAAGAAAAACCAATAGACACTGACTGACCCAATCTAGAAACTGGATCTATGCTATCTTCAGCTAGGTTACACACTCTCATACAAATACACAATAAACTGCTTTTGTGAGCATCAACATGGAAAGAAATCTGATCCAATGAGTGTTTGAGCTTTGATGTTCTCATTTCAAAATCATTTGGTTCATTGTAACAGTGCTTTTGGTCAATCACTAAAGTATTTGGATAACACAGGGAGCCGTTCAAAAACTGAAGCCAGTGTTCATCCACTAATTTTTCCTCTTGGGAATCTGCAGAGAAGCTTTGAACAGCAAGAAGCTCTACTCTAGCAGATATTACACCTCAGGGGTTAATAGATGGTCTGCTCCCTGAATCAGAGTTAATCCCCCTACCACCAAAGAATAGGGCTGCACCGAATGTTGTTGATAGGAAGCAATTTTTTCGACAGACGAGTGTCAAGCGAATGCAATTACATAATATGACCCTTTAAAGTAATCTAGTATAATAGTGTTTGGGCAGAAATCTATTTGTGTTATATAAATGCAATGTATGACTGTTAGACAACATGTTTTATACATATTTGACTTGTGTAGTTACTTGGAATGTTTAGATCAGTCAAAAATACATCCGACCCAGCCACAACTGGCATCTACCAATGGTACAATACTAATAACATTAATTTAGTCTAATCTTTATGTGCAAAACTACTGTTTTTAAACAGGATGAATGGAATAAAAAATACAAAAAGATACTGAATGTTGCTGTTTCGATGCTTCGTACTATTCGGTACAGCCCTAACAGAAAGCAAACATTTAACACCCGGAGCACATGAACATGAAGACTGCCTGAATCGATAAAACTCGGTGATATCAGTTTTCCTTCGCCTATTTCTGGGTCCAACTGACGGAATAGATAAATTAAAACATAATTCTGTAGGCCTCATTCGAGCTAAGGGCAGGACATTAATGCAGAAAGGCATTTAGAGTTTGTTAACATTCAAAACAACAGAAACTGAACAGTGCTTCTGGTCAGACCTCAGCGGAAAGCTTTCCAGTCAGAGGACTAAAGCAGCGCCAGCATTTGGTATTGATTGGGGTGAAAGTGATGTTTCCATTTCACTCGTCTTTTTATAGCTGCTTTTCTGTTATACGTGCTTCGCCTACTCCTGACCACATGCTCCAGAGCAAAGGCATTGTGATTGTTTTCCTCAAACAAAAGGAAAAGTGTGTTCAGTGAGGAATCGGTATCCGAAGATTACTCTACCTACAGATAGTGTAACCTGCAAGTGAGGACTGCTAAAAAAAAAAAAGAAGCCTATTAATGAAGAAAAAAAAAGCCCCTTCTTACTAAATTCTCTGGAGACAATGAGTCGTTAACACTAAAAGTAACTTTGTCCAGACTTAAGGATAAAAGAGCACCAGTAAATCATACGATAACGCCCCCTCAGCACTCAGCAGGCATTACCCAGCCAACTCTCACACAACTTCCCCGACTGCTGTAGATGACCTGCGTCAGGCGGAGGCAGGAGGACAGGAAGGCGCTAGTGGAAGAGCTGGTGATCAGCACAGACAGTGTCAGTCAATTAAAAAAAGAAATTCTACAAGTCTCTTTGAACAAATCAACAAAAGGGAAGAGGAAGTCCGTAGGAGAGCCGTGCGTCATAGGTTCATCCGTAGGTGCTCGGGCCGTTTGGAGTTCATGGGGTAGGTCTGCTTTTTGTACGGCCCTGCGTTGAGGCCTGAAGGCTGCCTGATGGGAAGCGGCGCAGACACCTCGGAGGAGCCACCGCTGCACGTGTCCATCTGCTCCGCTGCTGACTCCTCCATGGGCTGCTCCACAGGGCGGCTGCTCAGCGGGGGGCCCCGGGGCCAGCAGTCCCCTCCCACAAACTTCAACGGACTGTGGAAGACGTGAGAAATCATGGTCTGTGGTGCAGCAGCTCTTATATGTAAGGTTAGAGGTCAAGCCATCTGTGTTAGGGCTGCACGATTAAGAACAAAATAACTAACGGGATTATTTTTAAGTGATACTGCATTTGCGATATGATTCATAATACTGTAGTGAATTATTATTTTCTAATCAAAATTCAAAGATATTTTGTAAAAGAGTTTGTGTAATAGACGTTTGAAATCATACCTAGAAAAAAAAATGGAGGTCAAACATTTAGTTGTAGGTGAAATAAATGGTAATCCTGAAGTTATTCTCTTTTTTTCATATATTAAATAGCTGTTTAGACAAGTGTAGTAGTATTGATAAAATCCTAACGCATCCCTAAGCAGGTTTTCTTCTCTAAAACAAACCCCATTAAATAAAGTTCAACTGAAGATATAATAAGCCGATCCCTACTTATGGACAAACTGTTTACTGCTGCGTATTTGGAAAGGAACGAGGGCTCTATTTGGATAAAGCTGGCTACGTTTACAAAGTCAACAAAATGAGTAATCAATGTGAGAAAGAATTTCTGCTGGTAAAGTCTGAAAATACAGATTCAATGGAACCAGAAAGATCAAACGCCGTTACCTCACAGGTGTTCGGGGGCTTCCTGGGAACTTCCTTGGCGAGCGCACCTTTGGCTCGAAAGAGAACTTCTCTTTGACATGTTCCAGCACAGATGGAGCTACGTACGTGAAACCCTGGGGAGGGGGTGGGGGACAAAAACAGAGAGAGGTCTGAGTCCACCTCTTCAAAGAACATCTTTCCAAAAAAACAACCCACAGCTGATGATGAGCAATGAAACGCTGAGTAAACCGTATCATGCAATGTGGTGGAAGAGTGAGTTAAGCTTCCAGGAAAGCTAACAGGACTTCACCAGATGGCACGCATTAACAGATTCTCGTAAGACATAACTGTTGGAAAGAAAATAATAAACAACGTCCAGAGTTCTGTTTTTATGATTGTTTGCTGACAAAACAGAAATAGTAAGGGGCAAGGGTAAAACCCAATGTTCTATTAAACACCCTCCGTCTTCAGATGCTCAATCCAAAATGATGCTTTCAATAGGGATTATTCAATACACGATTTGTTATTAAATTAGTCAAAAATCTGCAAACGCAGACAGAAACACAGAAAGAGTTGCAGTTTGCTGAGAGCTACGACAGTAGGCACTCACCAGGAAGGCTTGATTTGCGCTCTCGCTGAGCGTGGAGTCGTCGGGGCTGTCCACCGGAGTCTGGCTGGTGAACTTGGAGTCAAACTGGCTGACATCATCCGCCGATTGCTGCCAAAAGAAGCAGGTCAGTAAACCGATCGCATGGGGTAGTAATCATGTCACTGTTGATGCATTGAAAAAAATCCTTACCAGGTAGGGTTTGAATGGAGGCTCTACTTTGCGAGCGAGAAGATCGTCCCAGTTTATTTGCCGGAAGAATGGGTGGGCCTTGGAAATACAATGAAAGCAGCAGAGATGTTACACTTCATGATTAGGACATCACGGAAGCATTTCTTCTTACAGATTAATTATATTAACAACCTTCATGCATACAATTCAAACTTTACTTTCAAAGGATGTATTTACCTGGACTTCAGCAGCATCTCCCTGTCCAGCCCCAAGTCGCAGCGAGGCATTTCGTTTTAGCAGCTGAAGGAGAAAGAGACTTATTTATCTGCTACTCCAAAATGTTAAAAACAGAGAAGAGTAAGCCAGTTTATGTTGCTAACCTTTTTCAGGAGGTCCCTGGCTTCTTGTGTGAGGTAAGGTGGAAGGCTCAGCTTGCATTTTAAGATTTTGTCTATCGTCTTCTTTCGGTTTTCACCAGTGAATGGAGGCTGTGAGAAAGTAGCAGGACAGAAACAAAAGTAAGCATAAGCCAATGCTTCTTGACTTAATGAACGTTTGAGTGTGCATGGGATGGATCAGTGTGCACTTACTGCTCCTGTCAGCATGTCATACATAAGAGCGCCTAAACTCCACCAGTCCACTGCGCGGTTGTGTCCGCTCCTCATCAGGATCTCTGGAGCCCTGAGGACGGAGAAGAGAATGAGCACATTCACCACACTGTAGGAATGAGGAAATATGACTAAATGTAAATCTGTCTGCAGACATTCATCTACAGAATCAGCATGATGACTGTGTGGCATACATGTACTCAATAGTGCCGCAGAAGGTGTGGGTGACTGTCCCGTCATGGATGGACTCTTTGCATAGACCAAAGTCTGTCAACTTCACGTGTCCTACAAGGAAACAGAGCAAACGTAAGATGGAGATATTGGAGAAAGAATTCCTAAGTGGGAAGGACATTTATCTCGGAGCAAGTTTTTCTCATTTGTTGAGTGATCCTTGTGTACCATTGTTGTTGAGCATGATGTTCTCAGGCTTCAGGTCTCTGTAGATGATGCCTTTCTGGTGCAAGTGACCCATCGCCATGGAGATCTCAGCCAGGTAGAAACTGTAAATATAATGTTTTTTTATTGAAAACAGGTTATTCAAATTTCCTTTACTATGACCACTGACTATAGATATTTGGAAATGGTCTGAATACTCCCCACTGATCTGCAGTTAAAGTGTTGTTCTCAATGTATAGGAACATCACACGCCCTTATTTGTTCAGCAGCTTGGTTCATGTAATCACCAGTTCCATCTACAGGCTGTGTTTATACACAACAGCAGACACTGCAGGTGTTTTGTCCAGACTCCAAGTGACCTTCACACTCCCTAACAAACTCCACGCTTTCCACTACAAATCTCCTTAAATAAGTTGATTGCAACTGTGAATCAGCCGGACACCACAGATCACACTGATAATTTCAGACATCAACTGGCATATCGGGCATAACTTGTTCTGTAAAAGTCACTGCGTACTTGCATGTTTTTTTTTAACAGTGAAAGCTTACTGTTAAATAGGTTTTTGTGCATGTTAATAGTCTGCAAAGGCTAAAACCCAAAGGTTCCCTCCAGAAGGAGTTTCTCTCCCACACTCTCCCCCCTGCCTGAAACGCCTCCATTAGACTCCTTTGTTTTTCCTCCGAGAAAACATGACATCACTATTTATCAAAATACAAATATGAACCTGATAATGAACATAATGAATCCTGTTCAAGTTCAATGAGCATAATATTATCGCAACTCAAAGTGGCAACAATGAGTGTTTCACCTTAAAGCTGATAAAACCGTGACTACTACAAAGTCATTGGTCCTGGGAATAGAAGCTGCTTGCGACATTTCCCACTAGTGACAAAAGCCAGATGTTAGTGGGTGTTAGTGGTTAGTGGCTTTGAGTCCGGTGGGAAAGGGGCTGAAGAGACAGATAGCACACTGGGTGTTTGTGAGGATGTCTTTACTCTTGCCATTTTGAAATGGTTTAATATTGTAAATAATGTGGGTTGCCTTTAAAATATTGATACAAACACAGGACGTGAATGGAAAGAGGATGAAAAGATTCCGATAGATTTTGATATGACAGGTTTAGACATAACATCCTGAAAAAGGACACTTTAAAAAGAACTCAATCATGCTCTAATTTTCTCGGGGTAAACTCTCTTTGACCACCAGAGATGCTGAGTCAAAGAAAAAAAGAAGGCTGCTGTAATTTATGTCTGTACTAGTGACAGACAAAATAACTCACCATGCTGTGTCTTCCATGAAGATGCCCTCTCTTTCCAGCTGCATAAACAGCTCCCCTCCTGCAGTCAACACATACAAAGTCAGACACACATTTGCACTTTATAGGGAAAAAAACACCCATCCAATGTCTGGCACAAACTCAGATTTCCAAACTTATAAAAAGATGGAATATATTTATGACCAAGTGTAGGCAGCCGTGTGTTGGATATGGTGTCACTCTGCTCACCGCTCAGATACTCCAGGATAAGGTAGAGCTTCCCCCCCGTCTGGAAGGCATAGATGAGGTCCACAATGAACGGGTGCTTCACCTCCTCCAGAATGTTCCTCTCAGCTTTTGTGTGCGCCGTGTCCTTTGCATTACGCACAATCATTGCCTGGTAGGGGACAGCAAAGTACAGGATATGAGGAACTATTCAGGTCAAATCTTTAGCCCCATTAGCTTCAACATCAGGTGCTGAGTTCGAGCAAAAAACCAGGACACCAGGTAGGTAGCTACAGTCAAGTCTCATTTAGCCAATAAACACAGTCTTTAGCAGAAACCCCAGGCTTCAGGGAATATGGGCAGAGTCTGGCACCGGCTCTGTCAGCTGCAGAGAGGAGGCCGAGGTGAACAGAAGCAGCAGACGGGAAAATGCATCTGCCCTTAGCTTCTGGCTTTACATGCACCAGTATGTCACCAGAAAAGAAACACAGTGACATACAGTCTACGTAAAACACAGTTAAAGGCATAGTTTGTATTCTTTGAAGTAAGGTTGTATGAGGTATTTCTCCATAGTCCATGTTATTGTGTGACTTTGGAGAATCCAAACTAAACAAAGTCAAACAATAACCCAAATAAACAAACCAATAGAGATGAGGCAGACCATCAACTCTCATGTTCTTCTGTTTTCACTCAATGGAGCATGGGAAACGGCTTCAGTTACCCATTGCAAAGGGCTGTCTGACAGCAAGGTAAAGTGGGTAAAGTATTTTAAATATAGGGTAAACAGTTTTGATTAATTTTTTGGTGGCAAAAAAAACGTTTACTACTGCCCCCATCCACAGCAGTACACTACTTAGCTTCTAACTTGGAGCCTGCAGACCGTCATCTTCTGTAGATTATAAACCAACTATGGATAAGTAGCCTCATCCTACCCCAATTCAAAAATGTAAAACTATTCCTTTGAAATTGCATTGTGCCTGGGAGTCAATAGAGTATTGAGTTTATGGATTAGATAATGCAGATGCTATTCCTCTCATACTACACCTCATTATTCTGTATGTACACTATAGGGCAGTTAGTCGCAGCTTTAATTGGTGCAAATGAGCATAGCTGTGTAAACCCTCATAAACAATTATATACAATTGAACCCTTCAGCCAAAGCTGAAACAAACATTCACACAATCACCTTCTTCAAAACTTTCATGGCAAATATCTTTCCGGAGGTGGCACCCGATACCTTCCGAACCTGAAACACCTGTAAAAATTTACATTGCACTTGAGTATGAAGGAACATATGATGAAACCAGAAGTATACATTTTGCCTACAATTGTTGATTATAGCACTTTTTTCCAGATAAGCCACAGAAAATGGAAGAAGAAACTTTAAAAACTGTATAAAAAAAAGATTGAGCACCCTCCTGCCTGAGCAATTCACTACTTTTCCATACCTTCTAAAGCTTTTTCAAATATACTAAATTCAATGTTAAAGACTTTTCAAAATTCAAAAGATAATCTAGAAATAAATATTGGCATCATAGACCAGACATTTTCTTGAAAGATTATGTGCAATTATTACCCCAATTAACCCTTCCATTAGAGTCATGTTACATTGTAAGAGGAACATTTAGTGTTAAGTTTGTACGTTGTCATGCCAGGAAATAAGATGCCTTACCTTTCCATAGCCACCCTTTCCCAACACTTTTAACAGTTCAAAGCACTCAGGCCTGATCTGCTCTGTTCCCTTGTTTACGCTGTTCTCTGAAATTTCAAACTTCTCACAGTCATCCATGTTACTGGCAAAACAAAGAAATGAAGAAAAGAAGAGGGGGTCACATTTCGAAAACATTTACTCTACTTTATTTCAGTGAGACACACAGTAAACAACACTGATCCACAATAGTATCTACCAGAAAAAGTTGCTATCTAAGCACTAACATTTATTCAAAATTCCTGAGGATCATTTCCAGTCAGCCAAATTACATGGTACGCACTTTTACTTGTAGTACTTACAATTCAAAGCCACTGCACTGGTCCATGTATTCACTGAGCTGGCCCTGAAAAGAAGAGACCGGACATGTAATGACAAATACAAGAAGTTATATAAAGGTTTTAAATGAAGTGAGTTTATTTCAAAGCCAAATATTTAGCCTAAATGAGTTAATGCGGATAAATAGGTTGTTACTAGGCTGGCTAAATAAGTCATGCATTTCTCCTTAAATAACAACCTTATTAAAATACCCCCATGATGGAACCAATAGCTAATAAACGAATGCCCAATTAGGCTAACTAGTGATTTAGCGTTAAGTGGTCAATCTAACAGTGTACTCATGTAAACTACAGTTCCACTAGCATTAGTATGATTTCAGATTGTTGTTGCAGTGAGTTCATATGTGAATTCACTACTCATACGTATAAATTGTGTCAAAGAAGTTTACAAACTAAACATGTGTAATTCATGCTACTAAATAATCAACAGCCCATTATGCTACTGTGCACCCTTACAACCAACGAATGCCGATGCAGATGATAGTAAAACCACTAACTCCATTATCGGACATAATTAGCTAAGCCCGAGGAAATGTAACGTATAACTTTAGCCAATGTATGATTCGCTTCTATTTGGCTTTGGTTATGGACATTTCCTGGCGTTATTGGCTATTTTTTCCTGACAACTCATTGCGAACATGGTTGGTAGTTTCACTGCGTTAACGTTATGCGGTGACCATAATCCGAGACACACACCAACTTGTCCGCCGTCAACACTTTTAACGTTACTTATTCGGGGATGTGGTTGACTGTTGTCGGTTATAAAAGCTGTACTTCGCTCAGCTATCATTTTTAGAAAATGCAATGTTAATAGATTTAAATACATTGTAGTGACTTTTTAATGGAGCACAGCCAGATTCCGCGGGAAAGGGGTGAATGAGGACATGTCCGATAACGGATCCCTGGTTTTAGCATCGCAGGCCTTGTAGCTGCTAGCTAACTAGCTAACGGCGGCGGTGTTAGCCTCAACGTTAACGTAAACTCACCCCGTCCTCAAGTTCGTCGTCAGAGGCGTTCTCATCCGGTTGATCCAAATCGATGTCGAAAACCCCTGCCATGGCCGCGGTACTTCCTTTGACGTTTAATCCAAAAACACAGTCCCGGTCCCCCGCCTCATGGGAGAGCCATCACCGTTACAGCCGGCTAGAGCAGAAAGCATGGGCTAACATCCAGCTAACCAAAACAAGACAAGGACCCAGCGGCAGATAAAGCCTCTAGTGTCGGCCATCGGGACTTACGGCTCAGGGTGGCTTGGAGACCTAAAACATGAGTTGGGAATTGACAACTTGCATTTTCTAAAGAAGGGACATCTGATCTTAAAATGATTCAAAAGCATAATGCACATGTCTAATATTTGTAATATGTAATGTAAATCCATTTGAGCACTTGGAAAAGCGCTCTAATAAAAATGTAATTAATTATTATTATTATTATTATGTAAATCAGCTGCCCTTTAATAAAAATAAAAACACGACCTTTCCTAACTCAGAAAATAAACTCTGTTGTTTTCAGAGCAAGTCAAACTTGTACCAGATGAGTTTCATGTCATAAACTACATTTTGTACACACAAACCTGGAGGATCCTTACATATATGGTTCCTAAATCCTTTAATAGAGGAATCATTTAAAATTATTCATAAACTACTCATAATCTGATTTCAGTTGTCTAAACGTGCTACTGTTGTTATTAAATCATCAATAGATTTGTTGACATTGGCAATTACATTTTTAACAGAATAAATGATAAATGATTGTTAGTCGCAGGTTTTAATTCACCTAGACTAAAATGGTGTGTCAACAACCAGTTTCAGTGTTGGAATGAGGAATTGTACAGCTAATCTGAAATCTGGTGTCACAATGATCAACTGTGGATAACAAGACTTTATAAATAAAGCACATTATGCAACATCTTACTAAATGACTGCAGTGTGTGTACCTGCAGAAGCAAATTGTGTACAACATTTAATTATTCTGTAGTGTGTTCATTTGGTTAAATCCTTATTGTTGTGTCTATATTTCTGACACAGAGCGGTGATCACTGACATACAAAGCAGGAACACCAGCAAATATTTTAATTATGGTATTTTTTTGTTACAATGAAAAATGTTGAGAAGATTATATGAAACTCTTCATACAGATGTTTTAGAACTTATCAAAGAAGCAGCTGAATGTATTGGCTGCTGAGAGGATGCACAACAGGCCTTCTTCACAAAGGTCATCTTGACATGTCACAGTAGGAAAAGCACACATATAAATAACAACATGAACGATTGATGCAATGTTTTCCCTGTCTGTCTCATGATCGTGCTATTACACATGCTGGCTCAGTCACATGAGAGCTTCTTGGGACACATGAATACAACCATCATTTATGTTTGTACCTGTTCTTTCCCAACTGTGACAGCTCAAAACGGCTGTAATAAAATGAAATGATATTTGGCTTTACACTGTCAGAGGTTAAGTGTCACGGTGTTGTGTGTCCCGGCCAATCAGTCACATTTCTGTAGTTCACAGCAGGGTCTGTCTACGACAGCCTTTACTCACCAGTAGGGGGCAGCGAGGAAAAGGAAATCCTCTCCAGGGAGTGGAACTTTTTTATTTTTACTATATCTGCTGATAGCTTCACTTTTTTCATCTTGATGCAGAATGGGTATTTCAAATCCTCATGTGCTCCCTCATCAATTTCTCTTTTTGTTCCTTTGAGAGAAATATCAAAGTGCGATAAGGTTGAATCATTCTTTTATTTTATAACCTTTAAATATTTGTTCTCAATGTCCAAACATGAATTATGTTATTTGTTATAGCCAATATGTTTTTGGGGGCAAAAGGGAGGTACACATCAGAAATAGATTGTTTAAGCCTAGCAATGCAATTTGCTTTCATATTGTATAACAATTTGTTTTTAATGTGTTGGCATTTAGATGCTTATATACTTTTACAAATATTCAATTGCCATTTTTAACAGAGGGAACAGAGCACTTTAAAAAACATTTTATTATAAAAAAGTATGTTTATTCAGGTTAATTCACCCCAGCTGACTCCCAACAACAAATGTAATATCAGTCACAATTTGATCCCTTTTCATCTACTTAAAAACATTCATATATATTTTTGTTGTTGATGTTGTAGGAAACATAAAAAAATTAACTAGTTAAAAACATCCGTTCCTTTGAATACAAAACCATAAAGTTAAACTGCTGAACCCAACATGTTTCCTCCTTAACTGTAGTCCTTTCCCTTAGTATGAAGGTATTTTTTGTAAACTTTAAATGTGCAAACTTCTCAGACATGTATTCAACATAATGAGTCTGAAGGTTTCAGTTTTGCACATCACACACTAAATTGCACATCCACGATTGGCTTACAACTTGTGACGTCACAAAACCCTTCTCCATGTTTAAAGTGAGCAACATGAAACATTCCCCTTTCTAGATCAAGTATACTTTTATCTAATCTACAAAGGGGGAAGTTTCTCGGGGAAAGTTTCTGGAAGAATATTTCAAAAGCTGTGTCACACTAACTCCTGTGCACAAGTCAAGTTAAAATATCAAAGTGAGGTATAAACATATTTTTGAGTGAAGGGATAGACTTTAAAGTTAATTCAGTACAGAAAAGACACAGTCATATCACATTACAGTAGATGACTTGGTGTTGCAGGGCAGCAATACGTATATCTTAAATATCACAGAATTAGTTGGATTTTTACAATGATGTGAGGGAAACTGTTTCTCTCTTTAGGTCAGTTGTTTCAAGGGTATGATTACTCATAATGATAATGGGGTGAACAGGAAAACATTAGTGTGTTTTAAATCAGTTTAATCTTCAAGATCCCACCTCCTGCTTCCCTTTTATAGAGCTGTTGTAAAAGCAGTCAGCAGGGTGTCCGAGCCGCAGCATCACTTGATTAGAATGTTCTTAAAAGACTCTTTAACCTTATTTGATCTCCACCGTAAATCAGTAAAAGTGATAATGATTATAAATTGAACTCCATGGTGGAGGAGCTAGCTGGTCAAACTGAAACTTAGCTTATTTTTTCACTTGGAGCTAATTGATTAACCCCCCTGATAAAAATAAACACTATTAGTAGCACTTACAAGGTTTAGCCTATTTGAAGCTAATGCACTGGCACTTACGATGAAGTGAATGTACCAGCATGTTTCTTGCTGTTCTGAGTTTGTATCTATGGTTAATTGCTCTTACCTGTATTGTAAGTATCTTTGGATAAAAGCGTCAACTACATAACATTTAATGTTATGTAATGTAATATTGTGGGGGTCTGCCTGAAACCTCCCTCCCTGCAGGAAAACAAACTATCAGATGGAATTGAGGCAGCGTTCAAAGTAACGCTGCCTCAATTCCATCTGACAGTTTGTTTTCCTTTATTGCCCTGTGATCAAAACCAGCTGCAGCGGGTAAGAAAATAGGTTTTCTGTGTGTGTTCTCTGTTTTGTTTAGATCTGTTTATGTTGACAAAAGAACAGACTCACTGTTAGAGAGCTCTGTTGTGGGTCTGTGTGATGACTTGAGGTCACTATTGTGATCATTCAACATCACTTTGCATTTCGCTGTCAATATGGAAGGTCATTCATTTAAATATGAGGGTGAAAGCTATCAGCATCTTTATTTTTTCTTTGTTTGTTTTTTTAATGCATGCGCCTGGTGTTTACCACAGGACACAAACATACATAATGCCGATGTTCTTTGTGGGGACAAAAAGTACAGAACAGTGTCATATCTGTTTGTATGATGCCCTGTAAATGCTACAAAACTTTTGAAATGGCAGGTGTTCTTTTTTAAACTGTACTGCAGTCTGTCATTTACACAAATTATCGCAATAGATGAGTAAGCAAAGTACGTTTTAAAAGGCATCATCTTAGCATAAATTAGTCCCTGTCACCCCTGAATAATATATATACTTGTGGAAAGCTCAGCCATCGCATAAACATTATGTCAGCTGTACTGGATTATGGCGATTTTAACTTAAATGTCTTAACCAACAAACTACCAAACAATGGGGTAACTGGAACTGAAGTTCTGTTGCATAACCATACATATCAATGTATATCTTTTTGACTTCAAATCAAAGTTACTGGTGTTTGGAATTACGCAATGAACTTAAAAAGTTATTTTAAAGATGGTGTCTAGGTTTGCACGGATTTTTGAGTGCTTCTAATTTATTTGTTGTTTTGTCTGTCTGACTGTCTTTTGTTTTTGTTAGTTTGTACTCCTGTTTTCCTTGTAAAGCGACCTTGGGTCCCATGAAAGGCGCTATATAAATCCAAGCTATTGTTATTATTATTATTATTATTATTATCATTATTTAATGTCTGCTGATAATAGGTCCGACAGACAAAAGGAAAGGCTCAAACTAAAATGTGAGTCATGATTAAAATTAATTGGAAAAAAAAGAAAATATTAATGATGAGCCAGAAACATTGACTTACTATGCATTTATTTATTTATTTAATTGTTCCAAAATGTTCTGGCAGCAATGGGCTTCCGTACCATTGACTCTTGCATAATAGAGTCGTAAAGGGTGGATTTCCTTCAAAAAACGTAATTTCCCTCAACATATTCAAATTTGATTGGATTAGGAAAGAGTCAACTGATGTATCTATTTAATTGAGGACTTCCGGAAAGATAACAACAAAAAGAATGGAACATATAAGTCTGCAGAGTCCATTTTAGGTATTGAAAGGATGAATGTCTGTGGGTGTAAATGATAGACACAGATATAATCACAGATGCTGCTCATCTGTTGAATGCAATTAAAGATGTGACATATAAAATGTGGCGTATGAAGTATTTCTGGTAAAAGTCCTTATATGGAAGACGAGTGCTGAAGAGCCTGGAGCACAGTGTGTTTGTTGTGCAGGGTGGCAGGGATGCGTCTGGTTGTGTTTGCTCTCTGTGGTTGTTTGCAGCACGTTAATGGGCACGCTCATACAACCGCGCTGCGTGTGGTAAACAGACCTCATGCAGAGTATGTGGACCGGACTAAAATTAGCTCTTATTCCGATGCCATAAAGGCTGAGAGCTTAAATTGGTAATAGCAATGTTATATGTTTTTGAAGCGGTTATATAGACACAGAGGATACTGCGGTGTGTGTATTTTGGTTAACATCTGAGCAAAATGGTAAATCTTTTCTTTGCTATAAATGTCAAACATGTCCCATTAACATGTGCTTTATAATGCTAACATCCTGCCCATTATGGGGCACCCCCCCCCCTTGACTTTTTCTTTTGTGTAGCTATGAGATTGAGAGTCTTGTTTTGAGTGAAAATTCTCAAACTGTGTGCTATACAGAAGAAGAATCAAGCTGTTTAATAAACGGTGTTTGCTGTATATTTTAGAATTGACTTTAAAGTTATTTTACTTGTTGATAAAACTTTAAAGGACCTCCCTACATCAGAGATCTTGTTTCTTTTTGTTTTACAGCTAGAACACTAAGCTCTCCCACTGCTTTTGTTTTAACTCTTGCTCATGTGACCCATGAAAGGAGCTATGAGTTCTGTTTTACTCCTCTAAACTGGAGCTCACTCTGCTGCCTCTGGTTATCAGAATGGCAAACTCTGTATTTAAAAAAAAAAGGAAATCGAAGAACAATCTTTTTAATCTGACTTTTAATTATACTATGAATAAATCGTACAGACTTAGTTTTAAATGTTATTTCTTACTGATGGATTTTTCTATACTTATTTATTTTCAACATTGTATTGTCTTATTTTGAAGGAGTAGTATGTTGTATACTTTTTTTTTGCAAGTAAATGGTCTGCAAAGGCTAAAATCCAAAAGTTTCTCTCTCACACAGTCCGTCCACCGCCTGAACTTTGCATTTATTCTCGCTGTTTGCAGTGCTCAATTTGCATGTGCAACAGAATAAGGCAGACCACACTTTCCCTGCATTGGAAGCTGCTTGGAAGGCAGAGTGAAGCATTCTTGAGTAATATTTCAGAGATGGCATCATGTCATGACACAGAGGCCTGCGTTGACATGTGTGCTGTGCTTAAGCTGCACTCAGCGCCTCAGGATAAAGTGTACTGCGGAGGAGTCCATATTGTCAGGTTGAAGCATTCCAAAGGTTTACTCAGTTCCATCCTCTCACATCAAAGGGATCTCTCTGACTGTGTGTGTTGGAGTGTAGGTACATTTCTACGCCCACTCCACTCTCAGGCAGGCTGCTGCTGTGTGAGCTTCACAGCTTCACGACAGCAGTTTCCTCCCCTGCATGTTTACGACACACCTGAATGACGCAGTTTCCTTTTCAAACCTTTAGGGACGCCAAGTGTAGGGAGAAGCATGACTAGCCATTATGCAGGTTTATGATCCCTAGGTCTTGTTTTGACATGTAGTCGCATAAAGAGAAAAAGATTCAGAGCCCATTTCTGACTGAAGCACAGAACAAAATGATTTTAAATGGCATAGCTCTTCCACTTTTAAATTATGATATACTGCAAAATATTCAATTTTTCAAAGTAGAGTGTAATATTCTTTTATTTTGGGAAATGTATTTACTTTATATTTTTGTATATTTACATTTTTTCTATAGTTCTATATTTGCAACCTTTTTTCCAACTTAATTCCTCTTACTGTGTTTAGGTATGCACCATTTTACAACAAAGCAAATCCCTTCAAACTGTAAATATACTCACCAATAAACCTGATTCTGAGTTGCTTTGGACACAATGTTCCCTGATCTTTTCCTTTGTAAGCATTTTTCATTCAAACAATCAATGCCAGACAAAACATAAATGCGTTCGTAGAATTCTCCATTTCTAAAGTACAACTTCAAACCTGACTTGGATCGTAGTGTTGACTTTTTGGGAAAAGAGTAGGCGGGAGATCTTCAGATGTGCATGTTTTGTCCCGGTGTTACCACCTGGCAGCAGGCCTTCGGTGGCCTCCATGTTGGCACGGTGTGGGCAGCAGCAGCCAATGATCCTCTGTTGAAATACCCACACATCTTTTATTGGGACACACTGCAGGGACATGTGTTCTGATGTGTCCAATTCACTCTGAGAAGCAGTACATCTTTAGACAGTACTGCTTTGAATGATACGGTTGTATAAATCACTGGAACAGAGTCAAGCCAAGATCCTGTTGCTACGTTTAGTTAGACACTCTTTCTAGTGATGTGCTTCACATGAGAGCAGTAATAAGTCTCCTCTCAGATGGAGTGATTTATGAAGAGTCTTAGGTGCTGATAAGCTTGTTTGATCTTGGCATGCCAAAGCCACAATAAAGGAAACAAAGGATTTTGGAGCCAGGGCTTTACAGTAACCACAGTTATGATGAGGGTGTGCGTATTAAAGCATGTGTGTGTGAAGAGATATCCACACACAGAAAGCTGACAAGGATTTTTGTTTGCCCCGCTTGGGCTCATGGTATGGCCAATCTAGCTTAAAGCGTTTTTTTGGTAATGGTTAATACATGAAATAAAAGTAAAGATAAGGAGCAAAGGTATGTGACTGAAGTATAATAAAAGTGCAATACACACTTTCGTACAGCGACTGCTGACTGACTTACCTCACCTATAATCTGCCTTATTCTTATTTATGCCATGGATGTGTATTATTTGATTTAGTTAACATGTGCTTGCCTCCTTATTTAATATGTTAGCATATTTATTGTATTTGCCATTTTATCTGCACCGTGCCTATGATTTAACAATGTAATATTCCCATTGTTAGACGTATAAAAGGATTTCTGATACTAAATGTAAACTATTAAATTGGCTATATGAAATGAAAACATGGTCCTATTTCTTTGTGATTAAAATACCAAAGAAAAATAGTGAGTTTCTTTTTATATTATACAGAACTACTGTATAGTGAAAAGTTATCATAATGATTTCGAATTTTGGAGTAAAAAATAAATCCTATTAAAACAAACATTTGATTTAACAGAGCAGAATCCTTAGGTGTAGGTGTGCAGGGTGTTTTTGTCAGAGTCCAGTTTTGTTAATCTCATTAAATGAGGCGTAGAAACCACGGTATTAAAATAGTATCAATGCGATTTATTTTACATCACATCTTTCGAAAAAAAGTGAGTTGTTATGTACTTCTTATTATCAACTAATACAACGTAATTGTGTATCTTGGTACCTTAAAATATGATTTCATCACAATGAACCACTCCAAGAAAGTAAACTATTGAATTATTGTCCAGCTCTTTGCCCCTCGTGGTATTATTCTGTTATAGTCTGATACTGTATCATCTCTCATTCTCAATAAATTGTGGTATAACAAATAAATAAAAGAAGAGGGTTATTCTGGGTGATGTATCCATAAAGTCTCTTTCTTTTGGTAAGCATATGTCTCCCTGAAGTCTATACTCACAAAAACAATGGACATTAATGTGATTTTGAATTAAAAAAAGAGAGGATAATAATCCACTTGGTCAGCATAATTTAATGAGACAGAGTGTGAAAGGAACTAAGTGGATAACCAAACGCAGAGTGGGTGGTGGATGGAGTCAGTGATATTTCAGCTTCCCTGGGTGGTAAGCCTGCTGACAGGGAGGGGTGACAGTGAGGGGGGTGGTGTGTGTGTGTGTGTGTGTGTGTGTGTGTGTGTGTGTGTGTGTGTGTGTGTGTGTGGGGGGGGAGAGGGTCAGTAATTAAACCAGCGCCACCAGATTTAACTAGTATATGTAAAGCATATGGAGAGATCAGAGAGAAAGAGAGGAAGGACACAAAGCAGCGTCATTATTTTAATATCAGTCCCCCAGCCTGTTTGGACAGGCAGGATTTGCAAGATGGGTTTTTCAGCCGGAGCCCGGGGGCAGGGTGGGGTGGGGTGCGGTGGAAATAGTCGACTTCGTGGTACTCAGGGTGTGGCTGCTCTGGGAACAGTTCTCCTTTCAACAGGGGTAATCTCAGCACAGGTCACATCCGACCTCAGGACACCAGATGAAACTGCATGTCAGCTTCCTGTTGTCTCCTTCATTTACTTCATGATCAGCGACCTGAACTAAGGTCACAGATATCTGAGCCATACCATCATAAGAACAACGTAAACCAATGTATATATTGTTTAAGGATTTCTATAAATGATTATAAATGAAAAAAACACATTTTTTAAATATTATTTATTTGAAATGATTCATTATACTTTATGAATATTAAGTATATTTTTCAATTATTATGCAATAATAGGTTAGGGTTAGTTTTTCATAGATATTTGTCGTATAGTTGTTGAATTCGATTTTTTGTATATTTGTATTTCTTGTAAACATTTAATTTTTTTTTATTGATTTCATATTTGCTGCTTTATACCTCTTACTGTGTTTATTTATGCATCATTATACCCCAAGCTAGTTCCTTTTATGTGAACACTTATTTGTCATAAAAACTGTTTCTGTTTATTCTTTTTTGGAAAATGTTCCAATGGAAGAAACATTTTGCACAAAACACACCAATAAGAAAATGTCCATGTTATAATTACTTACTAATACAAATTGTAGTTTATGGTCAAAGTGTTGACTTTAATTTCATCTTTAATTTGTCACATGAGCATAGCTATATCCACAACTCACAGCAAATGCTTAACTTGGAATCTGAAATGGAGATGATGTCAGTGTGGAGAGAGCAAATTAGTAACGTGATAAGCGTTGGAAGTGAAACATTAGACGTGGAATCGGAGTTGTGATGGACCCAGAATCCTGAGTGACCCTGCTTCTCAGCTGACATGTGAGATTCTTCGGAGGCCTGAGGGTCAACACCGGCCCAGCGTGGTCAAGACAGATCACATAATGAACACAACACCAATCCTCTTTTCATCAGACTTTATTTATATTGAAAGGGCATGAAAGAAACATTACATACACACCTTTTAAATAACTCAGTTACAGCGATTAATTAGTTCGGAAAGAGAGGCACACACACAGAGATATAAACAGAATATCTAGACAAATGCACAAACACATTCAGAAAGGCAAGCCAAAAAGGGGGGCTCCCTTATGGAACAGGACATTCTGAAACTGCCAAGAAAAACACTCTACGAGCCAGAAGCCGTTCCAGCCTTATCAAATTATTTCGTTTTTATGACCAGGAAAAAGTGATTTTGCTTTGTTCTAGAAAAAAAAAACAAAAAAAAACTGAGGCTTTGCGGCAAAAGTGCCTGCTGGTCAAGCAAAGATTTTCAGCTTCGTGTAATTACCAATTTGTGGCCCTTAGAAAAAGAGGCTCAAAGGAGTTGTTCCAATAAAACAGCAGCCTCCTACAGAAAAAAAAGTGTGTGTGTTGAGCAACAGAAGAAAGTTCTCAGTTAGAGAGAAGAGGGAAGTGTAAAAGGGAAGGGGAGAGCACTGCGTGTACCATACCTAGAGCTGGGTGTCACAATGTGATGTGTTGCAATAAGGTGTGTACTGTCTGGATTCTCTGGAAATTCAAGAGGACAGAGCCAACACACACACACACGTATATGTAGAGAAGTACACCATTGACATCACTACATCTGCATTTGCAAACATGCCAAAACACAGTTCCCCACATAAAAACCTCACGGACGTCAGCATGGAGGAAATAAACACTAGACCCACGTTTTCTGACAAGCGGTTGGGATAAAAAAAGGGAAGCGACATTGCAGAGCACACCTCTAAATGGGAACTGATGCTAACTGATAAATGACAATAACAGAAGGAGGACAAAAACAGGATGCTGGTCAGATGAAAGAGCCCGAAATGTCAGACAGCCTACAGACTGTTGTCGCCTTGCAACGTTAACAGCCAACACCAGTCTGATAAGCTATCTGACAGGCCGGGAGAGTGACTGAGACGGACGCATGTACAGAAACCACAATGAAAAAAAAATAAAAATAAAAATCCTGATCCGACTTACCATAACAGGAGAAAAGAGGAGATGTGAGTGGAGCTGGTGCAGAGCGCAGGGTTCAGCCTGCTCAACAGTGCCCCTCTGTTTTGAATCTACGCAAGTGATTCGTCTCCTGGCGCTGTGACTGGAGCGGTGCAACGAGTTCATTCGAAGGTTCAGCTGAGGTAACGGCACAGACGCTTTTCACTGTGCGCTTGAGGTTTTTTTTTTTCCCCTCTCCCTCCTGCTTGCTCTAGCGCCCACTGTGCTCAGTCCAGCGTAGCACAGCAGCGGCACAGAGACGGAGGAGTAAAAAGCACATTTCTCCGGCAATTACGGAAAAAAAGAAGGAGGTGAATAAACGGGAGAGCCAGCTGTATTATCCGACAAGCAAAATAACATTAAAATGCTATTCAGATGCTCTTGAGTTGTCAAACATGAGCTCGCTGTCCACATCGAGGTAAAAAGGATTTAAAGGAAAGCTGGAGACAAAGAAAAACACTCACCCTGACACACACTGTCTCTAAGTTAAAGGAGCAGCCGCTATCTGCTATAGGACGACTTCCAGGCAGACACAGTCTATTAGTGGAGCGCAATCTGCTTTAATCCATAAAAGATAAAAGGGAGAGCAACAAATGTGGCAGCCACGCAAACGCCTATCTCTCTCTCTCTCCCCTCCCCCCCCCCCCCTCGGCTCCCCGTCTCACACACAGGCACGCGCACATAGTGGCAGATCTGATTCAATATATGAATGCATCTGGTGAAGTGGCCCCCGGGCTGACTCATGTGCTCTCTTCCTGGAAGCAGAACAATAACGGCAGACAAAGAGACCAGCAGGGGGATTCAGGGCCGATTTATCATTCCTCGTCCAAAAGTACCTTGATGGGCTTTACTGCGCGGACAATAGAAGAGGTGGTCCTCCAAAGAACCGTGAAACATTGGTTAACATGTCTACAATACAGTGACTTAGAGCTCTAAAATATGACACCATCATAAAGTCTTATCTTACCACGGATAATACTGCATAACAACTCTACAGTACTCTTCCTAATAATCAGATAACACATCATTATCTTATTGAACGAAAAAAGTAGCGCTGAATTTACAGAACATTCACGGCGCAACAAAAGGAAGCTTACTCAAAAAATGGGAATTAAACAGACTCCATGGACAAATAATGTTCTTCTAGTGCAGCTTAAGGCCTCACTGGGGAAATGACTGCCTACTTCTCACGTGCTCAAAGTGCCGACATGAACTACTCAAGACAAGAAAACCTACCTTACAACTGCTGAAACACTACCAAAAGCAAAGCCTGGAAAAACGAGTCCAACATCAACATGTTGCTACAGCAACACCACAGGAACTAGATGCAGCGCCTCAGATAATGGTGGCTTGTCAGCTGAAATGAGTCGGGGGGTTTGGGGAGAGCTTCTGAAGTTGATGCTTGGCAGTGGTGGCTATCTGGCCTTCACTCCGTCTTGCCCTCCGAGTGTTTCCCCGGCTGCCTGCGCTGGCTGTAGCTCTGGGCCATGGAGTTGACAATGGAGCAGACAAAGAAGCATACCATGATGACCACAACCTTCTCGAAGAGCCACGGCAGCCAGCTCTCCTCCTGCCAGGAACCACAGCGAGAACAGAGAGAGAGAGAGGAGCTCGGTCAGTAAGTTTAGTGCCCCCCCCTCTTCACCCCACACCCTGCTATCCCCTCTGCTCCTGATGCTGTAGGCTAGGTGGGGATCCAGCTCCATGTGCAGGACAGATAGAGATCAGGGGTAATAAAACACGCGGCAGCCCCCCCCCGTCCTCCCTCCCAACGCCCCCGCTGACCCCATCCTGCAGCCTGCCTCCACCAAGTTAAATTGCCTCGCTTCACTCCTGTAACTGCAGCGGGCTCAAGTTACAAGGAAAAAGGAACATTGTTCTAAAAAATGCCTTAATCTGTCCTTGTGCAACTCAAAGTTTATCCTGTTTTGTTTTCCTTTCTTCTTCTTAGTAAGTGATTAGAAAAGAAAAAAGAATTTTCAATGAATAAAGAGACAAAGAGCGAGTGAGGAATGGAGGAAAACACTTTGAAAGAGAAACAGGCTACAGCTACAACTGGCGCTTTTTGTTCTAG
>NW_011348992.1:82273-115694 GCF_000735185.1 Notothenia coriiceps | reverse complement strand
CCGCTGCTGCAGATACACTCTTTACAACATCAGGAGCCCTCCCCTCCAGCCCGCCCAGTGCAGCGCTAACCTACTCTGTTATTCTGGCCCTAAACAAGCCCCTGTAATCTACTCTAGCACTACAGGGCATAGTCAAGTCTACAACATTTCTCTTATTAATACAAAAAGAAAGAAATGAAACTGATTAAAAAGCAAGTGGTACAGGTAGAGAGGGTGAGAACATGAGAGAGGGAAAATGGGTCAGAGATATAAAGGGAGGCTCAGATAAAGAGAAGAAAGGGACAGAAAAAAAAGTGGAGGGAGAAGGAGTGAAAGAGGCAAAAGTAAGGGGGCCGCATTCTTGTCTTGGCGCGCGCACGTGAATGAATAGGGGCCGTGAGCTGGGGGGTCGAGGCCCCTGTACTTACAGTCGGGATCCCCTCTCCGGCGTGATGGTGCAGCTTGGCCTTCTGGGTCTCCAAGTACTCCCTGAAGGGCTTCTGCAGTGCCGCACCCAGCAGTGGAAACGCTCTGCCTCCACCAACACACAGAGACAGAGAGGGTGGGAAGAAGAGAGGAAAAGGAGGGAAAGGAAGAAGAGAGAAAGAGAGAGAGAGAGAGAGGGTAGAAGGGGAGGAAGGGGGGAGGCACAAATCACGTCACGTCATTGTTACTCACCAGCCCAAGGGCAGCAACAAAGGGAGGCATGCTGTCCTGTACAGTGTCGCTCCCCCTGCTTCCTCTCTCGGATAAGAGAGAGAGAGAGAGAGAGAGAGAGGGGGCAACGAGTGCAATCCCGTCACTGCTCATCCCCACACACACACATCCCCCCCCGACACACACAGTAAAACACAGACTATACCACAGCTCTAGAAAACAGTGCTGCTGAAAAACAAAAAGAAGAAAAAATGAAATAAAGATAAATAAAGTTGTCCGGTCCTCTAACAGCAGCGGTAGTCAGCCACATTCTCCCGCTCTGTTCTCCTCTCCTCTCCTCTCCTCTCCTCTCCTTTCCTCTCGCACACACACGCCTTCCTCTCACTCACACACACGCACCACGGTGAACCCGTTCAACTCCCCTGCAGTGCCTCCTCTGCCGCTGCAGTGGGGAGAAATGAATGACTTCTCAGAACTCTCACATTTATCACAGGCGGTTCCTGTAAGAACTGGTTTCAGCCAATTAATGAGGAAGTGAGTCGTACCCGAGCTGTGTCATCACTGGCTAAGACCTGGGGGGGATGGCCCACAGAGGGAGGGAGCTCCTGTAAGACAGCCCATATTAGGAAAACCCATACAAGATTTAGGCACCAACTACAAGCATACTACTAACCTCCCCCCCCATCCTCACACACACACAAAAAAGACGCGAGAGAATGCCCTGGAATAGCGAATGAGCGGCCCATCCCTTGGCTGGAGTTAGTGATTAATCACTAAACAAATACATACTAAAGACCTTCACTTATTCTCTTTTGTGGCTATACACACTCAATTATATCCCGAAGCCATTGTTTAAAACCTTCCTCATGTTCCTACTCTTTTGTTTAAGTTGGGGAGGCATCATCAAAGCTCGGAGATACATCAAAGATTTGAAAGCAGCTTTGCGTGGGCAGTGGTGTCACACACGGTTGAGTTTATAGCTGATAACTTTCTCCGGGGGAGGCAAGTCATTTCCGTCCCTCCACACCTCCGCACACACACCTATGTTAAATGATTTGAGTTTACAACAAGGAAGCCGTTTAGTAATCATTAACTTCATATCAGGTCATGCATTCTACATGTGAGAGCCGACAGGAAGTGTAGCAGATGGATCACGCTTTATATGACACAATAGAAAATGGTATCAAAAATCAAGTTGTTTTTTTTTGGAGGGAAACTAAGCCTCTCCTTTTCCCATCCCCCACTTTTAAAAATTCCTAACATCTAAACACTCTGAAACTCACCAAAGTAATTTAAAAAGATACGTAACCTGGATGAAATGCTGAGTATTTTGCTCATGACAAAAAGATCAGAAAACACATGTGGAAATATACCAGTTCAGCAGATACAAGTAAACAGGCGAGGACAAAGAGTAAGGGAAAGAGTTTTCAGAAATGGCGGGCGAATCATCTCCTACACGATGAGCAATACTGAGTCATGAGCCCGGGCAAATCCACCAACAAAGCAGCTCCAAGCCATGAGTCTAAAACACATTTTAATGCCTGAGAGTCACAGCACCTCACCGGCTTTACAATAAAAACTCTGCTGATTTTGTTCTTTTTTTGGGGATATATCGTTATTTTCTTCAGAAGGTTTTATGAAATTGAGGATTTAAGAATTTCTACTGTAAGTGTGTTCATGATTTACCTGCAAGTACCTGTGCTGAACATTTTAACTTGAAAGAGGTTCACAATATTGTCATTTTATTCTGATTAGGATTACCGTAAATAAGACATTTGCATGCTTTAAATATATGTAATCCATAATAATGTGTTGTACAGTGACTGCCTTAAGAAAAGGTTTTAATGTTAAGTAAAAGTTTGGAAAATCACATTTGCTAAGTTCTTTCTTTGTTGAGTAAAGGCGAGAGAGGGAAAAACCAGAAGCTGAACTTTACAACAGCCATAAGATGTAATTTGGCAAACAGTAAACCTGAGCTATTTACTCAGGAGCCACTGAACATACATTAACAAAGGGTTTGGTAAAATCCTGAGGTTTCAGTGAAACACAAAACTCCTCTCTTTTTCTCGGTAATCACTTTGTTCTGGAGGAGTCAGAAGAGACATACATTTGAACGAAAGTATTTACAGCACTTTTTAAAAAGCAGAAAATCTGTGTGCTTTAACTCTAAATGCTCTATAACAATGTCTGTTTGAACTTTAAAGGCTTATTCGTGAAAACAATCATGTCTCAATTTATGGTGATCGTTACTAGGTACAAAATGTAGATTAACTAGATGAGCATGCATCATATCATTTAGTTCCAATTAAATATAAAGATGCAGGAATAGTCATTAAGAAAATAAATAGAGTCTCTATTTGAATCGGCTGAAAACAGCAGTGACATAAATGTGCATTATATTATTATTATAAAGTAATTTATTGTCCTTGTCTTCAAACTGTTTCTAGGCATTTCGGAAGGCATTAAAGGACAGAAACTGGATTTTAACTTGATTCAATGCTGTATATCAATACAAAAAAAGTATAAGCAGTAAAAATGGTTCTACGTATTTCTTATTACAATTCTCATTTCTGTGGGTGTGTATCCAAAACATATAAATTGACATGTATTACCAAGTATTTGAAACATTGCAGTTACTCCGAACTGATCTATAAGATATGACTATATGGGCTATTTGAAATGGATAATAATAAAAAAATAATGAAAAGTCTAAAAAAGTAGCTGCTTTTACAACTAAAAACTATAAAGCCTGCATGTGTAGATCCTATCACACTTTAGAACAGTTGTTCTCAAATTGATCAAATTACTTCCAGAAGTTGTTCAGAAAAGGACACGCTTCACTTTCCTGGGTTACGAAAATGATGATCAGTAAATATGTGTGGCTTATTATCAATTTGACATGTGTAATTATTATACCTGAACATATTTTCAAACACCTCATTGTGTGCAATGTTACTAATAAAAACATGAATCTATGTAAGTGTAGGCTTCTACATATGAAGAGGCAATGATCAAAGTGATCTTCATTTAGTAACATCATTTATTTCATCTTTAAAAATGTGTGACATTTTGCAGTCCAACAAAAAAGACTAATTCAATTAAATTGTATTTATGAATTGATCCAATGTAATATAGAGAAGCAAACATTGTAATGAAAATATTTAGAGGAACGAAGTTGTTTGTAAATATCTGACATGATTAGACTTCATGTGTGAAGAGAGTTTAGTTTGATTAGACTTCATGTGTGAAGAGAGTTTAGTTGTAGCAGATATAAACCTGGATGTATGATGATTTCTAATAAAACCGAAAATACAAATAAATTGACTTTGCCCGTCTGTACAAACTCTTGAGTGTTTGTAATACGGTGCCATTGAGGTATGCAAAATGACTGTGTTGAGAGGGGAATACCACTTCATCTGAGAATAAATGCAAAGTGACCCGATGCAGTTGATTAATATTTCTGACAATAAACATATTTTACTCGGAGATACAGATGGAAAACACAGTCCCATCCTACACTGTCTTTAAACTCAGGACTTTCCCTTTTTTTCAAATCATTGAGGAATACAAAAGGTTTTGACAAATTGTATCAGAGTGCTGTCAGTGGACTTCACATTTCGTTTAACCTGTTAAAATTGTATATTTTGTTGTTATGCTGCATGTATCTGAAAAGGTCTTAACATCTGATCTGAGGGGAATATCTTGTGGTTTATTTTTAACTTCTGTGTCATGTGTGCCATTTTGTCACTTTAAGCTGCACGTGCTGTATGAAAAGTGCTATATAAATAAAACATTTTATTATTATTATCAAAGTTATTATAATTAGAGCATTATATAACAGATGCACTTATTTCTTTATGTAAAACAGCTATTGTGTTGTCATTATCAAACTGTGAAATATAAATATGAAATTATATATTTGTACAAAAACAAATAATTAGGGGTTATTAAAGATTTGTGGGGATCTGTGACCCCTACCCACTTTCCCTTCTTGACAGGACCAAGCGACTCATCTCTGCTAGGAAAAAAAAACTTTACAATTACAGTTGACGAACAGATATTTATTTTCAGTCACTTAAGTTTACCTAATTTGTCAAACGAAGAAAAATAAGCAAATACAGTATTTGGATCTTTGGGAGTTCACTGCTGGGCTGCAGGTAAAAAAACAGCATCCTCTGCTCCGAATGTATAACTTCAAAAAATAAAATGAGGGAACAAAAGCTACACATTTAGTCTCATGGCAGAGGAAATATAATGCACATATTTTGCACTGAAGCTATTCCAGCATTGGGTACAAATGATAGACCTTTCACCAGCAGTGTCAGAAATCAGGAAAACAAGCTTAAAAAATAAATCAAAATCAATCATCAGGAAAGAAATGAGCTTGAGGGATAAACTGACAAATCAATGAAAAATGGAGGGAAAACCCCACATCTCTGTACTTCCTGCAGCCTTTCTATTGCAGTGAAGGGTTAATTCATGAGTACGATGTCCGCTTCTCATTTTTTAATGAACTATCATTTCCTGCTGAGTGTGAAGCATGTTCAGGCATCCTGTGTTCGTTTTGTGAAAATTCCACAGGCTGTGAGTCAGAGAAGAAGACCTTTGACCTGTCTGCCCCCTCCTATAGCTTCCAACACATACAGTCGTAAAATGCACAATTTCTTGTCCTTTATGGTAATGGCTCCCACAAGTAAACACACACACTTGTGCCCTGATGAAAGAGAACAAGGGCTCACATGACAGCCAAACCCTGGCCAGGTCCAACTTGTTACGACATCATCACAACAACTGGCTTAGGCAATCTAGAGTGTTACCCAACGCTGCACCGGGCCACAGTTCACACCTAACATAACAGCACAGACACCGCAAGGCGCACACTGTGGTTTGTGTGACCTTAGGTACTGAAACTCTGACCTCGGTAGTATCTCTGAGCAAAACACCGGTGCTCTCACTCCTTTCCTTTTATCAGCTCAGGGCCTCATAAATCACTACTGCTCCACATTGGTTTGATCAGGTCTTAGGATAATGGAATCATGGGAGGAGAAGTGTGTTTTATTTTATTGCAAGGAACATTTGGATTCACGTGTGCATGTTGTAAGGTAATATCTCTGTGTGTGTGTGTCTGTGTCTGTGCGTGTGTGTGTGTGTGTGTGTGTGTGTGTGTGTGTGTGTGTGTGTGTGTGTGTGTGTGTGTGTGTGTGTGTGTGTGTGTGTGTGTGTGTGTGTGTGTGTGTGTGTGTGTGTGTGTGTGTGTGTGTGTGTGTGTGTGTGTGTGTGTGTGTGTGTGATCCTCCTCCAGTTCAACCGGGCTTTTTCCTGGTGACTTCACCACTAAAGCATGGAGCCCACTCCTGAGTGGAGATCCCCCTTGCCCAGTGTGTTTATCACATCTCCGCTCCACAGCCGACACACACACACACACACACACACACACACACACACACACACACACACACACACACACACACACACACACACACACACACACACACACGTTCAAAAGCTCGGACACATGCTATCCTCTCGGGTGCCCGCAGTGCTGCCAGGAAATCAGGGGGCACCAATTATAGCAGTCTATTATTCCTCTCGCTTCCCAGACAGCCACATAAAGCAGCCCTCCAACCCCCAGGTTCAGGTCGGCATGACCACAGAGACCCTGTTGGTCTGGGGGTGGAGGTGAGTGGAGTGGCTGGGTCACTGTGTAATAGGCCTTCAGCCTTCCAATGGTGAGAGAGGTTTGTTCAATGAGTCAGATGTGGCTGGAGACACATCCAGACATGTTATATGGGATCTATGGTGACATTGTTTCCTGTTTTGTAATAAACACCTCAAGACAAGACTCCTATTTGCACTTTATTAGTCCCTAATGGGAACATGAGCAGAAAAAAAGCAGAAAACTAAAACAAACCAGAGCAGATAAATTAATATGCAAGAGTATTATTGCCATCCATAAGGGAAATAAATCAGAGGTGGGAGATATTTTTAAGAGGGCAATAAAGTTAAAATGTTGAGAATAAAATTGCAATACTTGGGATAAATGTGAAATACCATTTACAGAATAAAGTTGAAATGTCAAGAATAAATGTCAAACTTTAAAAAATAAATCAAAGTACTATTGTTATTGCATATACTGAAAGTCCTTCTTTATTCTTGACATTTCACCTATATTCTTGAAACACTAAATAACAAAATGTCTCCTTTTTTCCCCCTTATGCCTGGACCTACAGTAATTCACCTTCATAGATGAAACACTTAATGATATATTAAATAAAGGGGGAAACACACCTAAGAAACCAGATTACAGGGTGGAAAATAAATGCTATTGGAATAAATCAGAACTTGAGACCAATTGAAGCCCTGTTAACTAAATGTATGCCACTAATCCAACACGACAGGGTAGCCAGTGACACAACATTGAATGTGAAGGACTTTACAGTAGACTGTGGGAATGTATACAGTCTGTGTGGTTCATATACACTGTGTCAGGCTACGAAGACAACCACATGGGTTACTACGCATCTGTCAAAAGCCACAAACCCTGTATATCTTCCGCTTCAAAACTCTATCTTCTGCTACGGCTGCTCTATAAGTGACTACCCCACAAAACAAAGGGCAAGACTTCAGCAGGATCAGTTTTTCAAATGTAAACAAAGTCTGTGAGAAGCAAAACGTAGTCAAATATTCAAAAGGGATTGTAGCTTTCTGATTTACTTTTATAAATCATACGGTACATGCATTCAGTATACGCTTTGCATTGAGTTTACATGCTGCAGAGCTTGTGGTTTGGAGCAACTGAAGGCAGATAGGTGAACGTTTCTGACGTCTGTGCGACAGTTAGCTTTTTGCTGAAACACTGATTTAATCAAAAAATTTGGCAAAGAAATTCTAACATTATTTCCCAGTTGTGTCAATGTGATTTAAGATCGCATAGCAGTTTAGTCCTAACATTAAGTAAAAGTAATACAATTGTGTTTCCAGTGGTAAATCTTCGAAGTTTGACACAAAATAAAATAATAAGCTAATGATTTATGTATGTGGGAAAAAACATAGCCTCTTTTTAATTCAGATTGCACTGGTTTTCAGAATGTGGCCTAACACGGATGATCTACAACAGGACAATAACAGGCGCATTTAAAGGAAAGATGATCATAAACAACATTCTTCTCTGTACGCATGGGCTGATGGGGGACAACATGTGTGTGCTTTGACTGAGGTGTGGTGTGGCGGGGAGGGGCTGCCCGGCTGGCCTCTGAGTCAGGTCCTGTCTGGGATCACTCCTCTCACACTACACAGACAAAGACACACAAACTCATGACAACTGGTGAGATTACAGCGCACATTACACATTTCATGGGATTCACGGACAATGCTCTTCAGTGGATGCTGCTGATCAAGAGCTCAAGGTCAGGTTGTACTCCCCTGATAAATGAGCTGCTCTAAAAAAGAATCAATGGCGTACTGTTTCCTAAAACGACATACAAGCCGTACACCGTCCTACATTAGTAATTTCATAGCCTTGGCCTGAGCATTGGTAGGAATGATTTGATGAGCGAGCAGCATGTAAAGACAAATGAATCAGGGATGAATAAAGCAGGAAGTCCACACACTGTACCCCGGAGGCACATAATACGACACCAGACCCTGGAACACGTATCTGACCTCTCCCTCTCTTTGTGTCTCTCTGACACACATACACAATTACTCATCAAAGATACAATTACAGATCTTTGTGTATCTTTGTTTGAGTCCTGCATTCTGCTATTACCTGCAGAAATAGAACTACAGTAGCCGATTTCATAAGTCTACTTAAACGATTAAATAAAATGTATTTTGGCTCAGAGTCAAAGCTCTCTGTCCGTTAATGCCTCTGTGTTTCTGTCAGAACTTCAGGGCCAAGGTAATCAGAATGGAAGTGGGGTAGATGAGAAAATGGACGCCCCGCCAGGCAACGCATTAAACTTAACGACGCTGTATAAAAAAGGGAGTCGGCCACTCAAACCCTCACTCCCACTGTCTCACCCAGTTTGCCTCTGATCCCGTAAGCCTAATGTAAGTGAGGCGTCTGACTGTGTGAGCAGAGAAGGGCAGGTCGTGGAAGGACTGATCAATGCCATCTTTGTCAGGCTGCTTCTCAGGTGACCCGAGCACACGGTGACTAATAGTATCGAAAATACTCCCTTCTGGCAGATTGGGTTAACGGGAACACGTTGCTCATATGGCTCATAGAGGGCTATTTATAGAAGCAGTATAAATGGTTAAAGAAATACTTGGACATTTTTAGATTTTTTATCACTTCACCATTCATAGTCCAATAAACCAGCACATGTAAAATGACCTAAGGCATGGGTGTCCAAAGTTAGCAAAATCAATGAAATACAGGTCAATAGGCTTGATACTTGAATATGCTTTAGGAAGAAAGACAGCCTACATCACAGCTTTTCATAGGGTTTCATTTATTTTGTTACAAAAGGTGTTGCAGCTCACACTTAAAACAGCCTCAGATTGCTTCTAAGGAAAAATATGAAGGGTTTATTTCGATCTTGTTATACAAATACGTTTTGGGCTTATTTTATCAACTCAGATTTGTTAGAGCATCTTTTTGACTTGATTGACACAATTTATTGTAAAAGAGTGTTTATTACCAGATGAATACTGTGTAATGTATTTTTACATATACATTTAAGAAGTACAATATAAGAAAGCACAAGTTTCATGCTGGGCCATATTCCATTATACTTTCACTAAAATTAATATTTTTGCGTCAAAACTATTTATACGGACAGCATTGGTTATTTAAGACAGTTGGACCACTTGATCAATAAAAGGCATAGAAAAGGTATATGTGGTTTACTTCACATCGGTTTTGTATGTTGACTTCACGAAAATACTGATGGATCAAGGAAAATAGATGCATTTTTCTTTAATTTTGGGGAGACATGAGGAACATAAAAAAAATCCTTCACTGCAGTGACTCTCAACTCTTACAAGGCCACAGTTACCTTCAACCCAGACAGCCTCACATTCAGTATGAAACCACACAAACCTAGTTTCTATATAAGCAGGGGGGGTGTTAAAGATGGGTGAAATTCAGTGGAAACAAGCAGTAACAGACTTTTTTTCCTTTCTTTAGTTCTTTTACATGTACACAAATAACTGTGCTACCGTGAAAACCCAGAATAGTTCATGGTTCTCAGCAATTTCACTTCTCCAGAAACTCAACTTTACTTGAGTTGTTTGATACTTTAACGTCAGGAAAAGCCTGTGGTGACCTCCAGGTTAGTTAGAAATAAGAACATACGATAACATAAAGGAATAGGTTCACAATAGTTTCAAAGTGTACTTGAAAAAGTCCACTTCAATCCCAAAAGCAAGTCAAAATAAATTGGGAGCAGTGTTTTCCAACAGCATTGGGCAAAATTTGTCTTCAATCATTCACCTTAATTCTTCAACTCCTGCATACCTCCAACCAGGAAACACTTACGTAATAATACAATATAAATTCTGATGTTGATTCAGATAGTTTCAGTGATAGTTCCAATGATCCAGCATTGTGAACGTACTGCCCCCGGCTGCCCTGCCCTGACCTGCGGCTCTGCCCTGGCCTCCCTCTGAGCGGGGCGTCCTGCTGTGAAGCTCTAATGCCGACAGCCGTGTGTGGCAGGAACAGCCATCTGCAGGCCCATTGTGCTGGTAATGGACTCCCGCCTTGGAGATGGACTCGCATGGAAATGGGTGCATTCTCATGGAGACGTGCACCGGTTTCTACCGGAGGACCTTTTCAGGTCTCAACTCTTCCTCTCTGCATCTCAATGGCTTCCTCCTCGAGAGCCCAGCAGCGATAGGCTTTGCTTGACACACGAGTCTGAAGGATTTGTGGAGCTCAATGCAAGACAGAGCGAGTGGCTGACTCAATCAAGAGGATGGATTACTGAGAACAGTCATCTTAAGTGCAAAGCCAGATGATGGGAAGATGAAACTGTAAAAGTGTCTCTCTTGTTGTCTCTTCTCTTTTCAACATTCTCACAAGCTTACCCAGCACCATACTCTTCCTCACACTTTGTGCTTTCCTAGACCTCTAATGCCAGTCACACCAGAGTCACCGCTGACAAGGTGTAAACACCCTGGACTCCTGCAGACAGTGAATCACCAGCAACACAATCATCACTAGAGCTGCTCTCATAATTAGACTTGTTTTTTTTCCCGCTTCACATATGGCTTCTGAAAAAGTGGCAGGAATCAGACTAAGTAATTTAGTCTAAACAGAACGACTCACTACAGATCAAAGGTGGAGACTGGTTGTCCAGACGGCATGTCAAACACAGGAAAGCTCCCTGTTCCATTACTGAATGCGAAGGCTGATTTTGAAGCTCTTCCTGCATTCCATCACCACCTCACTGGTGTAGAAACCCCATGCAGCTGAGATAAGAGAAGGGAGGACAGGGAGGACTGGGCAGAGAAAAATATGAATATGTGGCCCTGAAGTTATATTGAGCACCAAAGCAAAGATTGTTTGTTCTCTGAAGTCCTTCTGGGCTTTTTGACCTCGCTTGCACATTAAATTGAAGGGAACTCAAGAGTAGAAAATGAGCATGAGGTGGAATAAGACAAGACATTAGTCATGATAGTTTCTCAGGGTTTAGTGAGAGCTCCTTAGAGAGAGGGTATAAGTAAACATCTGGGTGAATGAAAATGTTAATTAGTAGTTTAAGTTTTCATCCTAAATGTGTTTTATCAAATCTCACAATTGGAAGGAAAGATGGGAATTCTGTGCAGGGTTTTTCTTTATATCTGAAAATGAAAAAAAGTTCCAAAATGAACCCTTAAATAAATAACAGCATGAAACCTCTTGATCAAAGCCTTAATCAATGTGAGTTAGCAGATTCGTCTTCCTTCTTAACAATGACTGTACACGCATGGCTGGCCTTGAAGAGGAGACATCTGTACGTTAGTCACAGGACATAAGAGAAGCCCAACAAGTCTGATCACACACAGCTCCATCCGACCTGCTTATCAGTTCCTGTTATCAGCCAGAGAGGCATCCAAGCAGGGTTTTATTGTGACTTTGTGGCAGTTCAAAGCTGAAATTATCTTTATTATTATCCCACCACTGCTGACAGAAGCTCATAGATTTAACCTTAAATGCTTTGCCCGGCAGGAAAACAAGAGCGAAACTCATCTGCCAGAGATATAAGAGTCTGTTTCCACAATACACTCCAATAAGTCATATATCAAGTTTGAAATGCCTGACATTTGTAACAGACAGTAATTAGAAAAACAGTGGAAAAGGGAATAACAAGATTGAACAACTGTGAAAGGACAGAACTTATGTTTCCACAAAACCTTTTTTGTCCAGTCTTGCTTACTCAATGAACATCAGATAGTCTTAAATGTATAATGTAAAGTTGAAGTCACTTATGTTCAACTTGTTCTAAAATAAGTATATTTTCTACATTTGATTTCCAGTTGTTGAAAAAATAGCTCCTGGGTTGGTCAGGTTTGTTAGGAGAGGTGATGAAAATGGCTGATGACAGTTGTAGAGCCTGATGACATTTGAGCCTCGGATCCAAAGCTCTCTTGTGAAACAGAATTTCACTCACACACTTTCCGTTTGTCATTCACAAAAAAACTCCTTTCCTGATGTCAACCGCTGACGAAAAAACGAAAAATTTTGAGAAATATCCCCAAGAAATTCCCACATTTGGATATGAAATAAAAATGAATTGACATAAATACTACGACTAGATGATGATACACACTTTTGTGCAATACACAGTGATTTCCTAATGAAACGTTCTTGAGTAAGAAAATATTAATCGTCATTTGTACAGCAATGTTGGCCAAATGAAACATTGATCTATAATGCTGCACTGAACTGCGGATATTATTTGTTAAAAATCACAATACATCGTCCAGCCAGCAGCCAGGGTTTAAGTGTTTTCTTTTTTATCATATCAGCAAAGGCCTGATTAAGGCAAAGCATTCATTTCATTCTTATCACCCAAACTGTTTGTGTTGACTCATTTTAACACATGGGTTACATACAAAAATGTATAAATACAAAATGCATTTCACAGAATTCACCAGATAAAATAACTCCTGTTTGTGTACATTTTGAAAAAAAAAAAAGTAATGATTAGTTTAGTTTAGTTTATTTATTTTTTTCGAGCGTTTAAAACCAAAGAAAATACAAATGAAACAAAAGATGATGCAGACATGATACAGTACTATACAAATGAATCCAATAACAAAACGAAATATTTAATTAATAATTGAATAATCTGTAGTATCATTGTCTGATATCAATAAACAACAAATCTTTTGCTAATTACACGTCCGAAAAGGAGTCGGAAGAAGTTTACACTTATTTAATCCGACCCCTTCTGCCTTTTTTTTGTTTGTTTACATCTTAATACATGTTAACATACAATATCAATGTATACTTTAACCTTGAATAATTTATATAATCATTCATATAATATATACAGGCAAGTTTAATTCATAGTGAAATATGTTTTTGTGGGGTTTGTCTGTAAGCTGAAAAGAGGTTTTGATTTCATGATTTTAAAATGTAATTAAAGCAACAATGATAACAATTCTGTAATAAAATAGAAAAACAACAGTGTCAGGATAAATGTTCAGTGTTTGGTACATTTTCTGTGTGTGGTTATTTGAAATGTTTTCAGTCCAAACATTACACAGGCTCCGTGAGAAGACAGCTTCTCTCTCTGTGTGTGTGTGTGTGTGTGTGTGTGTGTGTGTGTGTGTGTGTGTGTGTGTGTGTGTGTGTGTGTGTGTGTGTGCGTGCGTGCGTGCGTGCGTGCGTGCGTGCGTGCGTGCGTGCGTGTGTGCCACCTAACAAAAAATGTCTTTATTTTTTCCATTTAAAATGGCTTTAAAATATTTAGCGAATAATAAAAAAAGTGAAGGCATAACTGGATATATACATTATCGATATTGTCCTCATATTGTTCAGCCTTCGTATGTCATGTGAGAATGAAATCACCATGTCCAAAGTCCAAGAGCGACTTCAGTCACCAACAAAAACGACTCCTTCAGTTTACTAAAACCATAGCCAAATAATTAATACAAACTGAGCCTAAATAATAAAGTTCCTCACACAATTGATTACAATAATTATATATTTGCAGTCGTTATGCTGAATAACTTTTACACACTTTGTGTCTTTGTTTAATCATCAAGAAAAAATGAGAGAAAAATATAGCACATGATGCACAAGCTGCTTACATGCCACATGGGTTAACCAAAAACACCTCAGATGCTATTAAGCTATCTGACCACTCAACAAATTAATTATGAATGTAAGAACTTTCAAAGGCATAATGATCAAACATATAATTCCTTTTGTTATAAATTTGGATTGGAGTAAATGAGTTGCCTGCATGTGGATGAGGTGACAAGAAAAGGCACAACAAATCAAAAGGTTGATAATTAGTATAACTGACTTTTGAGAAAGCATTCACAAATAGGAAACATGTGAACGGCGTATCAACTGTAGGTGCCTGCATTAAAATGTGTGTAAAGGTGTAAGCTTATTTCAAGCACACGCATAGTTAACACTGACACGGTTAGAGCCTAAAGAGTACAACTGAAAGGCTGTCACCCATTCATAAGGTGATGTGTGATTGAGAGTGAGAGTAGAAAGGCCTGAGAGGAAGGAAGCTGACGGTTGACACGAGGGAAACTTCCTCTAGAGAAGAAGCGGGCGGTGAGTCAAAATGAAACCTGTCAATAACCAATGATCTGTCGCCGTGAGCCTGCAGCTCAATGAACAGTGACTGACACTCGCACGCACGCACTCACGCACGCACGCACTTGTGCTATGTAAGCTTCATCAATTAGCCTAGATTCGAAAAAATATTTATAATTGTGGCATTAAAACAAGAAATAAAGTACTGTCTGTATAAATACACATGTTGCATGTTACATGGAAACAAAGCAAACGAGCAAAAAACACAACATGGCAAGGACGAGAGCTGATGCAATCTCATCGTCTGTATTCAGTAAGTGTGTGTGTGTGTGTGTGTGTGTGTGTGTGTGTGTGTGTGTGTGTGTGTGTGTGTGTGTGTGTGTGTGTGTGTGTGTGTGATAAAGAGTACACCAGTGTACAAGTGTGTATGAGTTGTGTGTGTGTGTGTTATAAATGGTACTCCCACCAGCAGGTGTGTGTGGGGCATTTACCAGCTGCAACCCCTGGCATCTCTACAAGGACACCCATTATGACACCCATCAGCACCCACACCCAGCACCAAGGCTCTTTCAACTTGTTGGAATTAATTGCAAGAAGCCCAGAAGATGAATGTGTTTGTGTATGTGTGTTTTCTACATTTTGTTTGCATGGTTTTTATAAATGTTTTCCTGGTTTTGTAACCAGCCTGTTTCAAATGCCTCCTGATAAATCCAGTCCTAATGCTGCTGGGGTTAATTCAACACCACACTGATGCTGTTTCCAGGTTGGCAAACACAAATACTGGCATGTAATTGGGGTAATAATCATTAACAATTCTTGCAATCGAGGTCTTAAAATCTGAAGGGCCTTAGTTTATGAAAACATAAATGTTTAGATCATGGTGATCAATCAGGACACTCAAAAGAGGCCCTCTTCTTTTGTTTTGTCTCAGGTATCGACTGGTTAAAACTGCAGCAACAGTGCGTCATGCGAGATAAAGCAGAAAGGAGGTTTCCGTGAAGAGTTCATCCTTTCCTGTGAAGCAACTAGAACATGCCCATAGTCATCCAGTGGAAAAATACAAGCCATTAATCACCTTGAAGGCTATAACGGCAAACTTAGGAGCCAAAAGCAAAACAAAATGTGACCAAATAGTATTTCAAACAGTACAAGGAGACAAGACATCTTCCAAAATTCCCCATGTTTAATTCAAAGCCACCTCTGACTCTGCGTGACCTTCACATAAAGGAGGAGGCGCCATCTCCCACAAAGGGACATAAATTACTTGAATGCCACATGCCCACCTGAAAAGGTCCCTCAATCGACAAGTTCTGCATTAACTCTTTCATGTGAGATAGCTGTACTCCAACAGGGTACTTTTGGTGAGCAAGCCATCACGCGCACACACTCACACACGCCCGTTGAGGCTTACTCACCCGATGAGGGAGACCATCTGCTCCACTATGTGCCTGCTGAAGGTGAGGATCACGAACAGTTTCTGTATGACAAAGACAGAAAGAGCGATTCAGTTACTGATCCATGAGGTCACCAACAAGGCAGAATGTGCATCATGGTTCAAACAGTGATTCTGTAACGTCCCCTTACACACACACACACACACACACACACACACACACACACACACACACACACACACACACACACACACACACACACACACACACACACACACACACACACACACACACACACACACACACACACACACACACACACACACACACACACACACACTGCCCATAACGCACCGGCCCATGCCTTGCACCACCAAGGCGGTTTGGGGTAAAAGGGGCCCACAAGCCGGCCTTTTGTCATGGAGGGCAGGAAATAAAAGGCTCTATGACACATGAAATACACAGTACGCTAGGTCAGCATATCATACTGGCCGTCCTAAAAAGAGTGTACGTGTGTGTAGGAATCAAAGGAGATGTGTCATAGCTTCAAAGGGAGGCTGGAGGCTCCTGTCCTGTATGATTTCTGCTTAGTCATCGGTCAGAAGGCGGCTGACAGGCGACTGACAGCCATTCGGGCTCCTATCAGACTGTCCTGCTGCAGGGGGGCAGGAAAAAGGAACCAATAATTGACTTGATTTTATTGGTCTTTTCCATGCCCTCTGAGTTTTTACAAGTTACTGTATTCCCATAAACAAATATGCGTTTTGACCACTAAAAATCCAGTATCATCTCGGTTGCCTTCAACATGCCATTAGAAAGGCTTACCCCAACAGAGCCATCATTACAAACTCATGTTGAGCTGAAAAGGATTGTTCGAACCCACAGAGCCCTTATTTTATATTCTAGTCCAGATCCAAAGGTTTCCAAAGACACTAAATATATACTGCCGAATTATAGGGACAAGTGTATAAAATGATACACGACGAGACGACTAGAATTTCCATCTCATGTAATGATGGAGGCATAAAAATTTCATTTGAATATTTCACTCTATACGGTTGCGCAAAGCTTCAGTTAAATGAATATATATTATAATATGAAACAGTAGACCACGTAATCCAACGTTTAACATTAGTTAGTGAAACTGAGCCTAATGATAAGCCGAAAAGTTTCGAAGATACTTTAAAAGCATGTGTTACTGATGAAATACAATTAAACACTTCTCGCTGATATTATGGAATACAAATGCCTATTGAGTATATTGATCACAGGATTTAACGATAATATCACACAAACTAGCCTCATTGGAGGTAATGAGGAATAATAATATCTTCCAGGACGATTAAAAACAATAAGACATCTACAGAGTGAGATAGATGATACTATAAGTGAAGTAAAACAAATGTGACAGCCAAATTATCACGTTTGCATGGCTACACTATAGATAACATTAACAATGTTAATTTAATGTGACAACGGTCTTTGATCAGTGCTTTGTTACAGAGCTCTTTGTAAGGTTATGTAACATGTCATCCACTTCATACATGTGTTTGGTCACTTTAATTTGTGTTGGGCCTCAGGACCTCATGGAAAGTAAGCCAGTTTGAGTTAAAGACTTGCAGTCAAAATGTTGACCATGTCACAAAAATAACAAAACACATAATTGACAGTTGCTATCGTACTATTTCTGGGCCTAACCGTATGTAAATCCTCTCCAAAACCCCCAACTTCAGGAAGAGATTTTGGAGTATTGCTTTTAAATATTGATTTTGTTCACACACATCTATTCAACAGGCATTGACAAGTAATTCATCATCCCACACAAGGCAGGGAGGAAGGGGACAGCAAGATGGCCGACACAGGAAAGCTGACTAAGATGCCTTGAGATTTCTCTGCTGGGAAACCAACGGTGACACGGTCCTGACTCGCTGATTTCAGATAAGTGGTAACTCTGATAAGAGCGACACACATCCTGGTCACACAGGGGGATACAAAGCATGCCTTCATATTCAGGATTATCATGAATATGCTAACATGAGGAACTTTAAAAATATGTCTAGCTTGCTATTGTAGTAGAGAAGTGAACAAAGGGCCTGATTTAAGAAATACAGGAACTATAAGAGAGACCGGACAATGTTGCTATTTTGATTTATTCTTTATTAATGCAGGGGAACTCATGATTTATAATAAAATGTACTACAAACAAATGTTTACTTTAGAAACTTGTGTTTCCTTTCTTTGATGCAATAAAAATATCTGTTTCTTAACTCAATGTAAGGTAAAGTGATTCCACAACGTGTTGTGCCATTGAAGTTTTTTAAGGATATTTTGACAACATTATGAATTTAATCTATTATTTTGGCCAGGATAATCAAGATTTGAAATGTTTCCATCCTTTTGTGCTCCAGCATTATATATTAATATTAACCACTCTTACCAAAGTCCAAGGGTGCAATAGAAAATTCTCTTTCCCCTTATGCTATATGACAGTCCATGTCCTCCTCTACAGCCCCCTCTCTGTTACACTGTCCTCGGTGTAATTACCTCTCAAGGGCCCCACATGTATGTGCATGACATCATCCATCATCCTCAAGTGGGCAGCTGCGTCACAAAGGCGCTGACGCTGTAACCATTCAACAGCGGACATTCACACGTGAAGCTTAATGAGCATGAAAGACTTAAGAATAAAAAAAGCCTCTCCTTGTAAGTACACACCTGAAGCACAGGTACAAACTCAGTTCAGAAAACACGCTTTGAAGCATTGAGAGTAAAACGCCCACACACACAGCACAACAGAAGCCTCAAAATCCCCTTTTGTTCCCTCTTGGCCCACGAGGGAGAGCATCACCTGCTCTGCTTTCTTCTCTAAGTTTTCTGCCCACACGCTGTAAACTACTGCATCATTTGCATTAGAAGCAAAATGTGAGCTTGAAGGAAATTAAACCAAGCAGCTACGCGAGAGAGTGGGCCCCCCAGACATGCCGGAGAGCCGGGTGAAGTCTTTCTTTCCGTGAGCGAGGGAGGGACACACCTCTGTCATTGGGGGCCCCCGGGACCCCTGGGTGTAATCTGGTACTGTGCCTGCCATGCATGCATGCTACCCCCCACCCCTCTTTCTCTCCCGCTCTCTTTCTCCATCACCTCCCACAGACAATGTTTATCAGCTTCACCCTGTGCTCCCCAGGTCCCCCCCCTCCACACCCCAGCAACACGTTTTCTCTCAGTTTAGTGCCGGACAATGCTTTCTGCGTATGATAAGCAAGGGGCCGAGTGAGGAGAAAATAATAGAGCTTTGCTTTTAACCCTTCCTCTCTGAATCACCATGAGCAAATTCCAAACGTTTGCTAAGAAAACAGAAAGCGGAGCCCCTGACGGTAATCACAGACCTACTGCAGATTCCTGGACGCAAATTGAGGATTTTCCAGGATTAGAAGAAACGTTTGTAATGCCAAGTCTCCTAACACCACTTTCTTATTTAAGGGTTAGGATGGATCTTTTTACCCTGCCATAAATTCTCAATCTGCTGTGGTCAGACCGGACGACTGTACAATGAACCGGGGGTGCTGCAGCTGCCATTACAAAATGGTTGACTCCCCCTACTTTACACAAAATGGCCTCCTTACTGCCAGCTGAATACAGTACAGAGATGCTTGATTGTGATTCATCACCAAACTGCTTCTGAACAATATTATAGAAAGCTAATCTCACACTGTGCTATGTATACATTTAGCTTGTTCTCCTCTGTGTAGAATGACATTGAAAAGATACAAGAAGAGCACTGCATATATACTATATACATGTCCTTTACATCATTTCAGGAAATATTGACCGTGGCATTAGATACATAGATACTTAGAATTTAGGTGCAGCTCACCTGAATGTGCATTTTGATGACTGCTTTCCCGATGAGTGTCGCACCAAAAAAAGTCCAAAAGGGAACCAAAAAATGCCCGCACGTTATTCCTGCCAGGTCAAACAACGGATTTGGAATCTGGGGGAAACAGAAGAGATGATTAGACCTGATATGTTTCAATAACAGCTAAATAAATACAATATAAATCATATATAGGGTCAGAAAGTGCATGAAGGCATCATAACTTCTACAGCATGTGACAGAAACCATAAGCATATTTGATATTAGACAAATATACAGTACATTAATAGAAGCTGTTTTTCAAATATTTTTGAACAGTTCAGGACTGTCTTTTTCTCTGAATGATGTCAATGCATCAATATTTAAAAACGACAAAATGATTTTAAAAGCCATAGTGGGGGTGAAGAGTATTTAATAGGATAACATTATGTGTGATTCGACTTACAGAAGCACAGACTAAAATTCCAAAGAATCCGACCCTCTGGATGAGTTTCTGAATGGCTACTTTTGCTCGGCTGACAAAGTCCTGAAAAAGAATAAAAGTGAGAAAAAAAGGTTCAATTTAATTTAATTTCTATAGAAACATGCTGATATTAATCTGATACTGATAACTTTCTGTTTTTATTGTATACAGATTGCTTTATTTACAGGATATCTCAAACCTAAATACAAATATATAAAGCATTATATCGTTGTATTTACCGACAAATCAATACTTTATTCTTATTCTAATTATTGTTGTAGAGCTTTAACAGACACACATTATACTGTCTTTATAAATACTGGATCAAACACTTTAAAATAATTATTTCTGATTCAAATTTCATATGATAAATGATCCACACTTAATTACTGATAGGTTATAGATTGATAAGTAAAGGTGTTTGGATTAAGATAATGAATAAGGCTACTCAAACATTTATTAAGGGGAAATTATAGAAGATAATTGATCAGTGCTAAGCTTTTCTGTGGAGCGGGGACAATCACAGAGTTGTGTGAAATAAATGTGTGTAACCAGCTGTAAAACTCTTAGTGAATAGATGTTTTACCTATGCTTTGAAAACATATTCAAGTACCGAATTTAAACAAATAAATACTTTAGGATCATATATTCATTTGGGGTACGATTTAATGATTAAAGATCTGCTTTTGGAAATATCTCCATCTTCTCTGACTGCTAATGTTTTTGTTTATTTACAAATAATGGTGTGCGATGTGACATAAAGCTTTCCATTTTATATCTAAAAACATAATGTCGAACCAATGGAACGAAAAATGTGTGAAAAGTCAGTTCTTTTTTTTATCTCTGACTGTTTTTAAATAATTAGAAAGGAGCATCAGCTGCGACAGGAGGGGTTTCTGCTTCATGTAAATGTTCCCTCAAATAAAAGTTAGCAATTATTGAGCTAAGATAAAACTGAAGAACCATAAATAGATCCTCAGATATTAGATGTACAGCTTTAAAAAATAGATTGGAACTTAAAGATATATATATATTAATAGAATATGCATCGAGCTCTTTGCACTTATTAAATCTGTTCCGAGTTCTGAATTGATTTTTAAATGATAAAGATCTCTAAAACCCAATACTTAAATATTAAGTTTTCAAAAATAAAGTTTTAATTCTAATGTATTCACACCTACCAAAATAAATGTGAAATACAAGAAATCAGGAGCTCTAAATGAGTCAAAGTTTCCAGTGTGTGCATGTCTAACACATAACAATTATTAACCTAATAGTACAAGTATTTTTAGAGGTGAAATTAATTTGTTCAAATGTTCAAATAATTGGGTTTTGCAATTAAATGAACTCCTGTGCTAAATTCCTGACTGTTCTGCCAACACAGATATCTTCAAGTCCCCGGCTGATTCACCTGACACAAACTGTGAAAGAATGTACAGGCTGGCCTCTAAACATGTTTCTTCATTAGAGTTAGGGACAAACTACTTTTAGCACTTCTGTATTGAACACTTATGGCCAGTTATTAATTCCTTTGTCACTGGAATTGTGTGAACAACAGAGCAGACTTTTGTTATTCCTGTGACTCACAGAGTCTAGCTTTTTTCAACTGGTCTTTCCCTAACCCTCCTGAAAGCTCCACAAAGCCTCTTTTCACAGCAATGACACATACATATTCTCTACATACCTTTTCTGGGAAGAGGAGCCTTAATCTGTTTTGATTTGACCCAAACTAGTTCTGGGAACAGCGTGGGGATGCAAAGGAGACCACTGATCAAGGACCTCTCATCATTTTGGATGCATTAAATATCTAGGTAATTTATAAAATGATTACTTTATACCCTGCTGAATTTGCAATTGGTAAATTAAATGTGTTTTTTATTAACATAAATTGTTTGATTCTAATCAGAAATGGAAATGTTTATAACAATAACCATTAAATATAGAGGATATTGCATTTCTAAAATATTCAAAGCAGCTTTTTATTATTTTGTCGGCCTTGTTTATATGAAAATAATTGTAACTGCTGGCAATAGAGAATAAAGATTTTTCAGCCAGATGGGACTGAAAAATGGCTTTAATTTGTTGTGTAATTTGATTCAGAATGTAATTTAAGGTATGGCATAATATCATTTAAGTATGTTATTGAATTTTTTGCACGAAAACCAAGAAGTAAACCTGTCTCTTGCAATGTTAATTTTATTAGTTTAGTAATTCTGCCTTTTAAAAACATGCTTTGCAGTTCAAAATATAGCAAACTAGTTAGATTACTGTCATAACAAATAAAGAAAGTGTTTAATACAACTCTTGAACTTTTATCTTTGGTATCTATATAAATGGATCAAAGCCTAAATTGTTTATTTCTCCTAACATATAACTATTCTCATGATTTAGAAATGTCCATGCTTTTATTTAAATATGAATTAAGTCTTCTATATATATCTTCTACTATAATATATAGTTTGCACTGGCTATATGAAATGTTGTAGATGTTTTAAATGCAAAGCGCAATATTGTGCCTTTCAATTAAAGTTTGTATTTGTGCATGGAACTAATATATAAACCTCTGGTGATTAATAAATATCTACAGATACAATTATTTATAAAAACAAATATATATACAGTTTATGTCATTTTTGCTTCGAAAGGAGATATCCTTCATTTAGAGAAAAAAAAACCTTTTTTAACTTTGAGGGCTGATATGAACACATATTTATGTTGGCATTAAAGTGAACATACGCCTTAAGACATTCAAAAATGTGTTTATATTTCCTTAACCAAACCTTTAAAACGTTTTTTACATGGCAAAGTGTTCCCAAAGAGGCATTTTAGAATAACACTGTCAGATAGTGGTCTGGGAAATTATTTATAGACACAAATTCTTTAATGAATGTTCGTTATATATGAAGTAGATTTCATATACAGATTTTTCCCACTCACAGCACATTTAAACAATATAAAATCAACTACTGGAGAAATAAAATATAATATAATTCTTATGAACAGACAATAGCAATGTTTTTCATTCTGAATAGAAAGGCCTCAGTTTCCTGAACATCATATTCATGTTTTAAAAAGAGAGATGCTTGAGGGGGATGGCAATTCTCGATCATACCTAATATGGTCAACAAAACCAGTACAGTGCCGATTACATTCTTTACGGAGTGCAACCAAGCGGAGGGGAAATTTGAGAGACATGGGAGGGTCGCCTAATAAGGTGGTGGTGGGGGGAGCGAAGGGACACACAATGTGATTGGTTCACCATTTGAATTTCTGCCTCCACTGACATCCAATCATAAAAGTTTCTCCTTGAACTGGCCTGTAGTTTAATTCTAGCCTGTCGCTGTGTATGTGTGTGTGTGTGTGTGTGTGTGTGTGTGTGTGTGTGTGTGTGTGTGTGTGTGTGTGTGTGTGTGTGTGTGTGTGTGTGTGTGTGTGTGTGTGTGGCTCAGCTGGTGGGAGACAGGGAGGAAGGAATGTGTTTGGTTGGCTGTAGCTGAACCGCTGAGGACTGACTCTGGACCAGGGACACCTGACAACTGCAAAAACCCTGCAGAACCAATAAGCGCCATGGCGACGGCCTGTGTGAATCCCATTCATTTTCTGACATCATGACACACGTATTGTTTACATTATAGGTGCCGCGGTTGAGCTATTGGCTCATGCAGGGAGAGCGATCATGAAAAAATATCACCACGGCGTGAACAAAGGGTCCCCGAGGTGGAGAGGGGCGGGTATAAAAGTGTGTGTACATGTGTGTGTGAACTTGTGACACTGTGATTTACTATAGTTGAACTATGTACTTGGACTCTCTCTCTGCATTTCTGGGCCGGGGAAGTGTCTATCTTGGATGGCTGGGGTTCAGACATCCCGACTCTGTTGTCGGTGGCTTATGGAAAATCACCATCTTTGCCAGGCTGCTTGCCAAAGTCTGCCTGGTCCGCNCCCCTTCCACCCCTGTCTCCGCCGGCCGGCAGGGCTGGGCTTAGCAGTAATTACATTTGGTAAGATCTTGTCAGGGGTGCAGCGTCATTAAAACGGTGGAGGTTTTGGCTCCAGATTTGGCTGCTCGGCTCAGATGCTTTACTTTAAGCCTGCACAGTCACCCCACATGGAGCTCAGTCACACCCCCACCACACCCCCCATTAAATTAATCTGGCAGTCAGATTGACCAATTCTTCATTTGAATAAGCAAATCGTAAAGGCTTCTCAGAAACCACATGTAAGCACTTTTATCTTCCACTCTTACAGCCATATGTTTCATGTTTCATGTGTAAAAAGTATTAAACATATTGGCATTTTTGTCTTTCTTTTTTAAAATGGTTTTAAAAGGCAATCTGTTTATCATCGTTTCAAACATCAAACATTTTAAACTTTTGCTTTGATCATAATTAATATAATATACACATAAATATTGTAATGATAAATAGCAGAGCGTTTGTCACAAACTTATGGAATAATGCCACCTGGATCATTAATACAAATTGAGACGGTATTCTTATTAGGTAATTGTGAAAAACTAATATTAATAGTTTTTGAAAGCTTGTACTGTCTATATATGTGGTTACAGTTGCTAGGTGTTGAGTTATTAGACAAATTCACAGGGAACAACCAACTGTTAATATTACAAATATACATTTGTATGAATATGATGTGCTGATATACAGTAAAGTAGTTTCAAATGTCATGTTTTTGAAAGAACTGTGAGTGACATTTGTTCTCTTTGCCTGTTTTACATCGGAAATGCATTACTGTACATGTGATGTTTATTTTGGATTTGCCAGAAGTTGCACAAAGGACTTTTCAATGTGAAAAGTTGGCAAAGAAAACACTTTGTTTTCAGTAGTTTGAGGTTTTTTGTAGTGCTTATGGGGTACAGAGTTCAAACACAGACAAAAAGCAGGCAGCGACAAAGCACTGTGCTCCACGTGGAAAATTGAAGTGTCAGACAAGGAAAAATCTATGCATAGTCTATACACATAAAGTCAACACCCACGCACATTTTTTCTCTCCCCTCTCTCTGTGTTTTCTTTTTTTTTTCTCAATGAAAGTCTTTCACACACACACATCTCCGGAGCGGCCGCAAGCCCCCCGACACGAAGACGGCTAAAGTTCATCTCATTAACTCCTGACAAGCCCGCGCCTGCTCTCTCTGGCACAGGAAGTGGAGTGATTAAGAACTCCTGACGCAATACAAGCTACAGTCCCCTTTAAAGAAAGAAGAAAAAAGAATAGATACACATTGGAATATATCTACACACACACACACACACACACACACACACACACACACACACACACACACACACACACACACACACACACACACACACACACACACACACACACACACACACACACACACACACACAAAATGCACCCCTGAGTCCACGTTGACAAATTCTTTAACAAGCTGTGGTTAAAGGGAAGCTGGTTTTACTCTGAGTCACCCCCCTCCTTTCAAACAGTTTACTGGAAATAAAGAGGGAGGAGGAGGGAGGGGGCACTTTCAGAGAAGTCACGTGACGGGGCCGGGCAAACCACAGCACAGAGAGCCTTTGAGTGCAGGGGGGAAGGCAGGCATACGCCCAGCGCAGATGGCCCTGATTTGAATTACAGGAGATACAATCCTGGGAGTTGGCAATCAAGAATTCACAGCCTGTTAACCCCATCCGCGCCGGATGCGGAAAAAAAAGAAAAAAGAAAAGCCAGGAAGTAACTTCATTGGACTGGTTCCATGCAGGGTCCTTGGAAACAGGCTGTGTGGACACTGAGGATTCCTCTCCGACACACGAGCACTCTTGTACTGAGTTCAAGATTTAAGAGGGGAAAAAAAGCTGATGTTCATGACATCAGCGTCTGGAGCCGTTAGAAAAGGCATGACTTCATTATACTTGAATAGCTCTGTTGAATGAATGAGAAAAAAAAACTCTGAGTGCTCTGCTGCTGTGCATCACGTGCACTTGTGGCAGGAAGTTGGCACGTGCAGGCTGGGAGAAATGCCACAGGGTTGAAGTCAAACTGCTGGCACCTCTGTGACTCGAGCGGAGGGACATAGTCAGCATCTTAATCCAGCTCTTCTGCCACAGGGTGGAGTGTGTCAGAGTGTGTGTGTGGGAGAGAATATGAGGATGTGTTACAAGAGGGGAGAGGTTGAAGGAGGTCAAATCCTAGAGGGCAAAATTCAACACTTCCTGTCTAATTCGCAACTATCGAACAATACCAACGTTTCTTGAATCCGATCCCAGTGAAGTCTGTTTTCCACTTCGCCTATCACTATTGATTTTCAACAATCAATCAAAATCTCTGACACAAATCCACTGCGGGTGAATGACTCCGTGTCCACCTTGAAAGGTGCAAAAAGGAGAGAAAATCAGAGGAGAGTGGGAAGTCCTTGAGCAAAAGAGGGAACCCTGAGAAGTTCCGAGTAATGGTAAAAGCCCTGGCGAGCGCATCAAATGTTTCCGTATGTTGCAGGTCCTCAATGGTGCTAGCAACCTGCCTCCAGATGCTTTCCAATCACACAAGCACACATACATGCATACACACAGCTGCCAGATATCATCAGAGAGAGAGGAGCGAGAGAGAGCGGTTCACAGTGGGAGACGGACGGAGTGCGTGAGAAAGAACAAGAGCATAGGGAGAGAGGGACAGAAAGAGAAACAATGTCAGAGAGAGAGAGCAGTGAGGTGGCGTACGGAGAGCAGCGTCACTTCTAATCTAACCTCGCGAGGATGCGACCAGGCGATGCTCCTCCTGCGTCAAACTGCTTGCTTGTTTTGAAAAGACAAGCAGGAGCTCTTTCCACGTTGATATCTAAATTCAGACAAAATCTCCTCTTTCCCATGCTGCCCGTTCGTGAAACTACCACCCCCTCTACTCTTTTCTTGCCGTTTCGGTGGGATGCGCCACTTTATCAGTGAGTGATGTCAGAACTCCACTCTCACACGTGTGGACCGGGCTCCCGGGCTCCCGGGCTGATGTCGGTGCCAACCTGCTACGCTATCCACAACATTAGTAACGAGAACTTAGAGCAGGTCACTGCATCACTTCGCCTTCTCACCACATGTTATTCTTACTTCCTTCAATCCGTTTCAGTGTTAGTTTCTCAGAAGGTCACTTCAGTTCGGTCAGTTTAACTATGCTGTTAATGAATAAAGTGATTGATGCAGTATTTATTTTTAGAAGGCTCATTTACACACATCTGCAGAGCTGAACATGAGTACCCAGTGCCTCTAGCCATTCACATGATGTCAGTTGGCAAAAAAAGATTCATTTAAAAATAATTAATAATCTACCCAATTCCATTTTAGGATATGTAAGAAAGGCAGGGGTAGTGAAGTGAGTGTGTTTTGTGACAAAGTAGATACAGGAACACCAGTGATTGGGCTATGGCTCGAAATGCAATATACATAAAGTATGTGTTTTGTCAAATGAAGAAAATAAATGCCATACCTACAATATTTTCAACAAAAAAAAAGTGCAACAACTTTTTTTTGACAATGCAGTGCAGTTTACCAAAAACAATTAACCAAAGTGGATTCCTTAGCAGGTAAAAGTGGAAAAGAAGAGAGGGAAAGAAAAGTTCTACTATCTGCTGAAAGATAACAGTGATGAAAATGGCTGTAGAGTATTATTATTTAGATTCTCTTTTGTGAATTACTTAAAAAATACTCAAAATGTTCTGGTAACCCTGGGTATGCCAATGTTGGTCACCAAACCACTGATTTAGTGCATTAATACAATATATTTATCAATATTTATTTTCATATTCAATTACTTAAAAAGCAAATCAACTTATTTCCACGTTTCATACAAGTAACATTACAGATATTGATTGATTTGCACTGCTTCAAGACAGCATCCTGCTTCTAGAAACTTCAAACATGGACATTTGTCAAATCTTGCTGGAATGTTTCTTTACTTCTACTAAGTAGCAAGGAGTTTTAGATATGTTATGCTTTGTTATCCAACAGGATTCTAAGTGACAATGTGATAATGGACATCACATGGTTTAAGTGATTTGAATATTTAAATAAAGGAAAAAGAGACTGCTACGATCTAAATTCTATTACATTTAACAAATACATACTCTTACATTTCCACTACTATAAATACCCACACATAGCTGAGGTTATAACAGTGTATCGATGCTTTACACCTCACATAAAGAGAGGGTTTTCTTTGCGTGTGTTTGACATTTTTGGCACATATAGGTACACAGAGAAACATCTGAAGATACAAGACAACAGAATGGGAAAGACTAGATTCAAATAAATGATATGTTAGAACAACATTTCTTCTTATTTCTAAAACACAATGTGTTTGGGGACTGATTTCATCTTGTGAGCAGAAGCATGCTTTTCAGGTATTTTTTCTCCTTTGGAATCACTGCATTCTCAAAGATAGAATGCAAGTACTGAATGATTCACATGTAAACTAAGGCTGACGGCTAAACCTGTATGAAGTAATTACAGTAAACAAAATGAACACTGCTCTGAATCACTCAGTAATCCTCTGACAATGGGACCCCCTCATAAATCTGCATTGATGTGTCAACATCTGTTTCTAAAGTCGACTTCAGTTTATTTATTAAAAAAAGAGTAAGTGAGTGCTTTGTAAAGTTGAAAACCATTAATGGATGCTGTTGGTTTAGTGCACTTGACCTGTCTGACTGTTTGACCCAGACTGTTGGAGAAAGAAAGGCATTCCAGGGGAGGAAGTCGGTCAGGAGGACACACTGATCTGATGGAAAGCCGTTACGAAACCACACGCATGTTTCCGCACATTTCTCCTCCTCCTCCATTCATAATCACAAGAGGATGGGAGGATAAATATTTACAGGGAGCTATGAGGATTTGTTGAAGAATTGGCAGCAATGTTTGATACGATAACTTTGTGTCTTTCTCACAGGGAATCTCAAAACGAAGGGCCGGAAACGGCGGGAACATTTCACTCAAGTGCATCATTGCTGTTCTGTGAGTCATATTATTGTGAAAGCACACGCACACAGTTGTGAAATGTAACTCAGTACATTTCATTGATTCACTTTTGTAAAATGTATGTACATAATGACTGTTTTACCTTTGGCAGAAGTATATAGTAAAGTAAGTTATTATATTTGTGTGCAAATACTTTTGTAATATTTCCACACTGTAGTATTGCTATTTCTACCTAAGTAAAATATCATAAACCTCTTCCATGAAAAAGGTTGGTTAAGAAGTTAATTTAATCAATTAAGAGGTGCGTGTGCTTTACTTGAATATGTCTACTTTATGCTGCTTTATAATTCTATTGTAAAGTTTTTCTGTACAAAATGTATTTGATAAGTTTTGTATGAGTTACTTGGCATATTTTGATTATTAAAACAAGAGATAAATCAAGTTATATATGATGATGGAAGTCATTAAAAGAAGCTCCATCATTAGCAGAAACAACATTCACATTAAGTGAAGCATGAGTAGTTATATTTGAGTTGATTTTGTAACAGGTCATTCTGCATTATAATCACTTTTATTTTTGTGTTTTATTTTTTGGTACTTCTAAACTGTAGTACCGCTATTTTACTCGAGTAAAAGGTTTGAATACTTCTTGTTGTTGAGGGTGTGAGGTAACAGAGTGGTGAAGAGAGCGGTGAGTCACCTGTGCAGGCTGCGTCTGGTCCAGAATCTCCTCGATCCTCTGGTAGTCCTCGTCGTCGGGGTCGGCGCCGGACAGCCTCGCAGCTCGGGCCATGAAGTAGGGGGGGAGCTCTCCTATAGCTGTACCTGCACCCTGCTCCCACACACAAACACACACACACAGAAACACACATCATTGCTCTGTGCTGCTCTGCCGTTCACAGTTCACTGTTTACAGTTGTATGGCATTGCTTCTGTATTCTGTTTTGGCAACGGCGGCTTCTGTCCCAACATGCCAACAAAGCTGAATTCAACTTAGCTTTAACAAAGAAAAATAGAGATGCTCTTGTTAAGTAGAGTGCATTTATATGGATTTTATTAATGGTAATGCCGTGGCGGATTTTATTGCATACATTGTATTTTTTTTTATGCAATGAGTGGTTTTAAAAATGATATATGTGTCTAAATAATATGCTAATAAATATTATAAAAGTGTTATATCGATTCCTGTTGGGCTAATGAAACAAAGATATCAAAATCCACTATCCAAAGGAGCTTGCACTGCTTGGCGTCTGGAATTGTGCGAGCAGAACACCTAATGGGAATAGAGCGGAAAGGATTTACGAGAACAAAAATCCCACCGATTAATACACGATCGTGGATATATAAAGCGTAGGCCACTAGAAGGTGAAAAACCAGATGGCACTTCTGAACAGCACATCGACGCTTCACCGCTCACTGCTCAGTTCCAATCTGCTCTGGACATGAGGAATGACGTTTTTCTGGAAAATGTAAGAAGTGCTAACAAGTCCAGGGTGGTGGGGGCGCCTGAAGGAACCGAGATATCAATATCTGACAGCTAAAAGGAGCTTGAAGCTGTAAAGCGGTGGAGCCTGTGTGATTGAGGGGGGCTTAGTGGGGAGAAAGCGGAAGTGATTTGAGGGAAATAAATCCTCAGCACTTTGTCGGTTCACCAAGTTCATACCGCCAAAACATGAGGATGGGGGGAATGAGGGGTGAAGGCTACAGACTTAATTAACACAATGAAAACAGCCGCCAAGAAATTCAGTGTTTTTTGGAGTCGCTCACAGCTCATTACTTTAATGTTTCCAGGCACAGGGGGAGAGTGAGGTTAGAGGGGGTTGAGAGGAAGATGCTAAGGATACAGTTAGTTTAAGTTACAGTTACAGATGGATGATTCAAAGCACCGACATGTGCCTGACATCCTTTGATGCGAAGAAATACAACTAAAGTTCAATTCTTTACGATGAACACACACAAAATCCCAGCTTCAGTCCCTCTCCCAGAAGAACATAACTAACTAATCACAGCCACATTACTTCTATGTAGCTGGATGGCTGAGCCAGAAGATGATTAGTGGGTAGTTAGCAACCATGGCAGCGACAACAAGCACAAACAATCGTTCTCAGTAGGCGGTGCTATCCAAAAACCTGGCATATTTAAAAAAACTAAAAAAAAACTTGGCAGACTTTAAAAAAGAAATCTGGCAGACTTGCGTCTTTAATCTGGACACCCAGTTCTCCTGTTAACACTGCCGTCTTTGATGAAATCTGCCAGTATTTTCTCGTAATAAAGACGTGCCTTAATCTCCCTGGCAGCTGCTCCATTCATTGCCTCTGTTTGTGAGCGTGCATGTGTCTGTGTGTATGTGTGTTTGTGCCCCCTGCACTGAAACGTCCACCTGCACAGTACTGGTGTTTGAAGTGGCGCACTGAGTGGACAGAAAGGCTTCACGAGGAGATGGACAAAGAAACTAAGAGAAAGGAGAAAGTAAAAGGAGAGAGGAGGAGATGAGGTAGTGGTGGTGGGGAGGGCAATGTGTCATGTCTTATCAGCATTGAATCCAGAAGATGGGGAACAGGCAGGAGGAGGAGGAACGCTTGCGTGAGTGCTTTGAAACTGTGGATGCAACAGGTGTCTCCAACTGTAAAGCTCTCAAGCCTGGCTGGGGTTACAGGGGTGTGGTGGTTCATGGGTGGGGTTGAATGTGAGGGGATTGGGTGGCACCCACACCCACAGACTCCCATATCACACCATAGATCATAGTGATGCTGCTGGTTTGGCTGCAGATTGGCTCAGGGAATATTTGTACTCCATTTTGAAGCCAGAAAAACTCAAATCAGGCATTGGGCTGCAAGATTTCAATACCAATCAAGGTTGTTTTGGTAAATCATGTTTATTTATGGAGGATTACTCTCATTAACACACTTTTAAAAACAAATTATCTAAAAGAAAATGTAATCAACTATATTGTAACATGACTGCAACCTCTGAAAACTACTAAATATATATTGTTAATATATAAAATGGTAAAAAATAATTTAGACCAAAATAAATTAGATCAAATATATTGAGGTCAACTTCTATCCCTATTGAGAACTCCTAAACATATATTCAACATTTAAAAAGTCAACTTTTTCTGACCTATTCCACTTGATAATCTAGCAAAAATTGCGCACCGCTATTTGGAAAGTCCACGATGTGCTGGACTTATAACACAAGACATAATCATTGTGTAACAGGGAGCGGCACAATGATTGTGTCATCTTGATTTCTTTATCAGAATCATTGGAAGCCAACATCGTAAAGGGAAAGCGATCTAGATTTATTGCCGAGCCCTTATCACGCGCACACACACAAACACACACCTTTGTAAGTCTTCATTGCATGTGTATGCGTGCAATTTCATATTTTGCTTTGTACGTTTGTGTGTGTAAGTTAATGTATTACAAACAATAAGGAAGCATTGGGGCCAATTACAGTAGAGGGCAGGTTGTGTCTGGTTCCTGTAAACTCTTGGTATTGAAGAAGCAGCCGGGGGTCTGTATTTCCCTTTCCCCTCAGCTCTTTACAATTTATGCAGAACAGGGAAACAGATAACAAAGAATGGTGAAAGTCAAATCAAGTGTCAATGACCAAGTTCTCTTTTCTCAGTGTTCTGCAGTTCTGCCTTTCTCATGAAAAGAGCAAACTGCCGTTAACGTGGGATATTAAAAGATACTGCTGTTACAAAGAAGTCTATAAAGTGTGACACATATCTGTTTTTGTGTTCAAGTGTGTGTGTGTGTGTGTTTGTGTGTGTGTGTGTGTGTGTGTGTGTGTGTGTGTGGTGTGTGTGTGTGTGTACGTGTGTGTGATCCTCAGCTGTCTGCCTGCGAGTGAACATTACCGCAGTGATGTGGGGAAAACTAAAGAAGGCTCCATCCCTCCGCTGGTCTACAGCATCGCCGACCGCCTAGACAAACAGGTCGGTGCTTTTTATTATTTGTATATTAAAACACATGCTCAGAAAAGTGAGTACTGTACACTCCTGAAAAAAGACAATGATGTTGTTCAGTTGTAGCTTTTTTGTTATTTATTGTTAAGGTTGTTCTTGTTGTTTGGTGACTTCACCTCAGTCAGTTTAAACCTCCAATAATAATAGATGGATACTGTTGTTAAGGATTTCACTGTCATTGAAAATCTTACTTTAGTATAACTAAGTAAGTAATAGTAACCAATAGGGATGTAACGATACCAAAAAACTCACGGTACGATAATATCGCGATTAAAAAGTCCACGGTACGATATTTATCGTGATATTGAAAAATAAAGGATATGAATTTTTATTTTTTTTATTTCTTTATTAAATAATAAATCTGATTTGTACAGCATTTTAGTAGGATAGTAGTATTTTAAAGTGTCAACAATATAATAATCAGACCC
>NW_011348992.1:76516-82236 GCF_000735185.1 Notothenia coriiceps | reverse complement strand
GGGTCTGATTATTATATTGTTGACACTTTAAAATACTACTATCCTACTAAAATGCTGTACAAATCAGATTTATTATTTAATAAAGAAATAAAAAAAATAAAAATTCATATCCTTTATTTTTCAATATCACGATAAATATCGTACCGTGGACTTTTTAATCGCGATATTATCGTACCGTGAGTTTTTTGGTATCGTTACATCCCTATTGGTTACTATTACTTACTTAGTTATACTAAAGTAAGATTTTCAATGACAGTGAAATCCTTAACAACAGTATCCATCTATTATTATTGGAGGTTTAAACTGACTGAGGTGAAGTCACCAAACAACAAGAACAACCTTAACAATAAATAACAAAAAAGCTACAACTGAACAACATCATTGTCTTTTTTCAGGATGTGTACAGTACTCACTTTTCTGAGCATGTGTTTTAATATACAAATAATAAAAAGCACCGACCTGTTTGTCTAGGCGGTCGGCGATGCTGTAGACCAGCGGAGGGATGGAGCCTTCTTTAGTTTTCCCCACATCACTGCGGTAATGTTCACTCGCAGGCAGACAGCTGAGGATCACACACACGTACACACACACACACACCACACACACACACACACACACACACACACACACACACACACACACACACACACACACACACACACACACACACACACACACACACACAGAGAAAAAAAAGGGCTTCTATATAAAGGTGTGAACACTGGTTTGCTAAACAGAAAAGGGCACAAAACGTACAACAGGTAATCTCAAAACTATTATTTCCCGCAGCAGGAATCTCTTATCACACTTTAGCGCAGGTGTCGGCAACCCCTGGCACCGTAACCAGTGGCGCACTAGGAATAAGTGCGCAAAATATTTAAATTGTATTTTCGGATCCTGAACGAGACCGCCGGCAGAGCGCGTCTCCCCCTGCAGAAAGAAGCCATGCACGCAACGCAGCGCAGAAGGATAACTTATAGGCCCTGCTCTCTTTAACTCCAGTCACGTCCGGTAATCACAATACGTCCGTCCGTCAGCGAACCGAGCCGGTCACCAACGGGCCGTTGACGACCGTGCTCGGTTTGCTGAGCACAGCCTTTATTTAGTGGGTAGATAGTTGGAATGCTGATACAGCATTCCAACTATCTGTTATGCTATGCACAAAATTCTTTATTATTCCGCCGGGTTATTTTGCACCTCTTCTTCTCCCACATTCCACATCACAGAAACTCCGTTCGAACATCAAAACGTTCAGCTCGGTCGGGAATCGATGGCTATTACTTTTCTTATTCATAACTTTCATAATTGCAGAGATACATCCCATAATTCATCACATTTTTAACATGGAAGTCAATGGAGAAACTCTTCAGACTTGAACAATCTTCATGCAACTTCAACTGCTAACTGCTCCTTCATGCTTTCACTCAGAAACCTCATTCCAACTTTAAAATGTTACACATCTTTCTGACATTATTCGTGCACACAACTTTTAAATCTGATTCATACTTTTAGAGATATTAAAGATTGTTCAGACCTTGGTAAAGAGGCCTTCTTCAGATTTTAGAGTGCGTGATGTCACAGCTGTGGAGGACAGATTTAATTTTGCCTTCATATTTTCTTTTAAACCTGCCATAATTCCCAAACCCTACATTCCTGAGACATAATTTTTCATGAGAAAAAACGTAGGAAAACATCTCGTAGCTTGAAAAATAAATAAAAATCAAGCAAAAATAATTTAACAAAATGCCTCTTGAGGGCATGAAGTGGCAAAAATGTTCAACATGTCTCCATTAAACCCCATTGTAAATTCATTTTCATCTTTCCTTTAGTTAATCTGCCAAAAAGGCCACATTATTAACCCGAAAGTACACAAAAGTAAACCTCAGATGCTCAAGTTCCTTGACATGCTTCCACCGCTTTGAAATTTCACCGATATCTGTTACTGTTCTTCAACAAAGCGTTCACATGTAAGAGGTTTATCTCTCGTTCAGAACAATGCAAATGCTCATCACCATGGAAACCTTTGATCTCTGGACACGTCGTTAGCTCAAATATAAACACCTGTGTCATGGAACACGATGATGTCATAACTCCAACTGACATGCTCAGAGCAGCAGACTTCAGATTACATTACATTACATTGCATTTAGCTGACGCTTTTATCCAAAGCGACTTACAATAAATACAGATAATGGTTAACACAGCTCTATGTCAATTATGGGGTGTCATCATATGCCGTTTCCATGGAAACGCATCCCTCGCCATAAAACAAGATGTCGCTGTAACTCACCGGTCCATGCCTCAACAGCTCTATGCCAAATCTGAGATCTCACCCTAGGCTGTTGCCATGGAAATGCATCCCTCGCCATAAAACACGATGTTGTTGTGATACCTATGCAAATGGTCTAAAACAGCACCATACTTCAGATAATGGTTAATGGTCCGTCCCTCAACAGCTCTATGTCAATTATGGGGTGTCATCATATGCCGTTTCCATGGAAACGCATCCCTCACCATGAAACACGATGTCGCTGTAACTCCAATGGACACTGTCCGATCGTCCCCAAATTTAGCTTGTATAGTAGTTTGTCAATAGTTTGCAGTTCAAATATTCTGCTGCTTTTCCAAGCCATTTTACTTTCTTTTCTTCTCTCATCACACATTCAAGCCCCCAGTGTTCATGTATCATCACAATCTAAATTCTTCACTTTCTTCTTACACATTACATTTCAGCATAGCAATTCAGCGTCAGCTTTTCAGCATAAAGCATTCCCACTAGCAATTTCTTCAGGAATTGCATTCTCTAGTTTATTTAACTGTGTTTAAACTGCATCATGTAAGTTGCGCTGACAGGCGACAGAGGTCCACAGCTTCCCCGCAGCAAGGCACCCCCCGCCCTCCAGTTGACAGTTCACGAGCACCCCCCCCTCCCGTTGACAGTTAATGAGCGTCGAGCTCGATCGGAGCATCCCTAATTTGTACAAATGGCCCTTAGACATTTTACACTGACTCATCATTATGACATGTTGGGATCTGAGAGATTCACGATGTTTCATTAAGTTTATTACGTAACAGGATCCTGTCAGGAGGAGGAGGCCATATAACTTTGCATGATCAATGAACAATGATGTGGATGGATCTTAAATGCAAGAGATTATAAAACAAGTCAGTAACACTAATGTGATCCCAGCAAATAAAGGCAGGTCTGTGTATGTAGGCGGCCCTTCGTACTCTGTCTTTTCTATGTGTTTACACTAATGCGTATGTTTGTGAAACAAGGGTGCTCCCTGTGACGCACATGGACAGTTTGGAATTACGCAATGTACCAAATCCACCAAAGCAATCTGGCAAACCCTGGGTGGGACTAAAACTTCCAGAGCTGCTGGGGACAAACCAAGACATGACAGGACAGGAGGCAGCAGTGTTTTAATGTCAATGAAAAGATAATAATTTATTTGAATTTCTTACTATTTGAGACTGGTTTCATATTTAACAAGTTCAGATCTTATAGTAGGCAATGACTCCCTTTACAAGAAAGAGATCAGTTTCCATTGGCACAGAAACGCGAAGCAGGCAGTCGTTTTTACAATAATAAAAAATAAAAACACTGCCAGGACTTAAAGAGAAAACACACATGTTCACACACTTGTTTCCCTTAAAAAACAGAAGACAAGTGGAAGAATCTTAAGTGACCCAGAAGGAAAAGTCACAAAACTCCCAGCACTGACCCAGACAGACTGGATACTCCCCTGCCTCACATCCTCCCCACTGGAGAGTTCACACTGCCCTGACACCCACACACACACTTCATGCATGCACACACACAGAGACTCCTCACGAAGAAGTTTGTGTAGTCAAAAAACACTCTATTTCTCTTGCTCATACCGCTCTATCTCAGGTGATGTGTTAACCAAACACACGCAGACAGCCTGCCAACAGAGAGTGTTGCGTGCCTCAGAGTACCTGCTCTCTCTCTCTCTAATGCTTTGTCACTGCGTATCACCTTACACAAAACCCCAGTCCTCTCATGTTGTCCAAGTGACTCACAATTAATGTCTAGCCCAGCCCACAACATCCAGGTAGGGCCCTGGCTCATTTTGTTTCTGACTTGATGACGCACAGGCACACATTTCATCTCCTAAAAAGACACAGATGATGAATCATTTCTAAAAATGTTTCTCTGACAGAAACCATTGTTCCATCTTATATTGCTATAAGCACATCGTGGTGAGGGTTCCTGTGTGTATGCTGATTCACCTCTTAACTGTGTCTACTTTGAGATGGGCTAAATGTGGATAATGTTTGCCACCTCTAAAATACACATCAGTACATGCAGAGGCACAAAGCTTGTCTATCTGACCAGATGGGATCCACAATGGAGCCCACATTGGTGGCATTCCTGTGGTAGGAACCAACGCCTGGCTTCCAAAACGAGAGGGATCCCCGATCCTGCGTATGAGTAAATCTGCATGCAGACTCTGAGGAGACACACACAGTTTAGGTGTGGTAATAAAGTGTGTGTGTGAACAATATATCATCAGTACTACGACTCCTGTAGCTTGATTCTCATTCAAAATTGCATCCTCATATTTAAAGTGGATCTTTAAGGGGTTTTTGTCTGCAGAAAGATTTACTTGCTACTAATTTACCTCGTATATTTTTGTATCAGTTCAGAGTTCAATTGTACTTTTATGTGACATGAAGGAGTGCAAAAAAATGTTTGGTAACCTATGACAGGAAAACGTCATACACCAACATGAAGGCCTTTTTGGGAACCAACACAAAGACGTAAAATGAAAACCATCAGGAGAGCAATCGTTTTTTCAATGGCAGATCGTTAAAATTATGTTCAGAACATTGAGTTAAATTACCTCCCGTCCCCCAAATTACTTTTGATGTGTAGTGAGTTGTTCCTTAATCTTTTATCCATGAAATGGCAGTTGCTTAGGCACATCAACGGAAAGGAGGTTCCTCTCAGTGTCAAAGCACGAACAACATAAGCAACAGTGTGCCCACTGACAGAGGAAGTGAAAGCTGGTTGGTCAATAGCTGCTTCTGAGATGAGCTACTGACACGGACGGTCTACCTCCCTCTCTGATCCTAAAGAACCAGTGGAATTGTTTTGCAGTCATTCATTTAGTTGAGTCAATATGGTCATCGCAGTAGCATCAGATTTGTAACAAACATGTATGCACAAGGACCAGAAGAACACTTAAAGAGCATCTTGCAGGTTTTTTTTTTTTCTACATTTATGCTTAAACTTGCTTGAAAATTACAATTAAAAAAGTGAATGTAGGATTTGATATGTTTTACGAAATATACAGTAAGGGCAGGAATTCAGAGGGAAAGGAGCAATTTTGAGCTCTGCTCTTAAAAACGGCTTTTTTTTAAGGTCATACGTCAAACGTGTCATATTACATCACAAAGGGTAAACATCTCCGCTCTCTGACCGTGGGTATAGTTAGTAGTTGCCTTGAGTTGAGCGGTTGTGTTTTAGTGAGCTGGTATTTTTCGGTAGTTTTACATTGTATTTCACCATTTGTAATCATGGTGCAGTATTGTGTTTGTGCAGGTTGCACAAATACCAGCCTCTCAGGACATCGAGTCCACAGTTTCCCTCACGGGAAAAGGACCGGAGCTAGCGTTCGTTCCTGGGTGCGTTGTGCATCCACCTCCCTGCAGCACATACTCTCCACAGCTTTATCAGGAAACCGTATTAC
>NW_011348992.1:61262-76503 GCF_000735185.1 Notothenia coriiceps | reverse complement strand
GTCCAGCCACAAGAGTGTGTGTGTGTGTGTGTGTGTGTGTGTGTGTGTGTGTGTGTGTGTGTGTGTGTGTGTGTGTGTGTGTGTGTGTGTGTGTGTGTGTCACGATTCATTGATAAACCACTGGAGTTGAAAGTAGAAAGCCGCTCTTTAAACTAAAAACACTGACATTATAAAGTTTAGAATGTTGTCTTTATTAATTTCCACTATAAAGTTGTAAAAGTGTTCATGCTCTTGTTCTGAAGAAAACGTAGTACACTGAAAATGTTTCATTTTTCTCAGCAGCCACTAGGTGTGTGAAACCACCGACACTGGGGGAAATCTCACGGTAAGGAGCTGGGGGTTTCCAAGCAAGTGAGTTATCAATGAAAACAGTTGAACGGTGAACATGCACATTTGACTCATTCATAGCTTGATCATTTATCAGTGGAGGTACTGCAGAAAAGAAACATGAATCATAAAGTAAATGACAGAGGTTTTTAAAGGGGCCCTATCAAAGTCATTTTCAGGTTCATATTAGGGCTGTCCCGAATACCATTTTCGGGCTCCGGATATTCGGTAGTAATCAGCAGCGAATATTCGGCGCGTGCTTCAACACGTGTATTTTGGTTTATTCAAGGCATTCATTTTGTTATTCTACAGTATTGTTGTTTTATAATTATTTGTTAATGTAAATAACACAATTTGTGTTCTTTGAAATTGAAAATGATATTGCATTGTGTATGCTACTTTAGTTGCAGTTGTGTATATGTCTTTAGTGTAATTTGACTTGGCTTCCTATTTTGTATGGACATGCTTTTATTTTGAAGGAGAGTTAGCGCTGTTGACAGGAAGTTGTTGTTGCTACGAAACAACGTGACGGAGAAAAGGAGTGGAGATTAACGGAGAAAAGTAATATCTACATATAAAGACGGAGAAAGTAAAGGATAAAGTTTATGGTTAAGTGTTAGCACCTCCGAAGAGGCACAAGCTCTTAAGTTGATATTGGAGATTTCAATACATTCATATCATCAGTCAAGTCTTCGACCATTATTCGGAGGGAAATGCTAAAGTTAATAAAAATACATTTTTCAAAAGGTTTCATAATACGCTCCGAATCCGAGACACCTGACAAAAACGCTGTGAAGCTGAATTGCAGAAAGAGCATACTATTACGATTTATATTTATAAGATTTATATTTATTTGTAATGTCTTTATTGTCCCAGTACTCGGATACATTAAAACGAAATGTGTCCTCTGCATTTAACCCAACCCTATACCATCCTAACCCCCACGCAGTGCAGCGCGGCTGCCAAAAAAAAAGAGAAAAAAAAGAATATCCGACTAACGAAATTGAAAACCGAATAGTAGGCCAACGACCGGATATTCGGGTACAGCCCTAGTTCATATCTGGGTAATGTTTCCGTGCTTTAATGTTCAAAAACTTCTTTATTTTTCTTATACTGCCTGTGCTTCAGCACCTCTTTCCACCCTTTGTCTGAAATCAGTGCCAAGTCTGCCCTGATTGGTAAACTGGCCGCCTCTGTTGTGATTGGACGCTCGCTGAGAGATGTCCCGCCCTTTAGCCTATCACTTACAATTTGTTGAAGCGCTAGCCAATAGAAGAGCAAGTGTTACATAGTGATGTCATTATGTTCCTTAGAAAACAAGGGAGTCCAATTGAGGATCACATGTTCACCATTTTCTGCCATTCAATAACCACAGTTGCATGGTAAGTCAGTAAAAATTCACGGTATGACTTGTTAACCTAATTTGAAGTTCTTTGCATGCTTAGTTTGATGTGGCCCCTTCAATTTTGGTAGGTTTTATGTTTCTACCTCCCTCTGTCTAATAGCACCTTATAAAAACCCACTGGATAAATTCAAACATGCATGGTGGTGAGTCAGAAAACAAGATCGTTTCTCTTAGTGCATGAGGAACTGACATAAAGTTGATATTTCATAGCACACATTCTGAAGACTGGTCCCAGCTGTGGTTAGTGTGCAAGGTCAATTCAAACTGCGACCAAAACTGCACAATGAGAAATGTTTATAAAAGCTCTTCAGCTTTCGCGGCCTGCAGTGTCCAATGCCAGCGTGTAACATGCACTCACCCACATACAAGCTTCCAGGCGCACTTTGGAGAGGATGGTCCAGAGAGAGATGCTTCCCTGGATGGCAGCTGTCTCCATCAACCCTTCCTCCCCTGCAGCCTCCACGCCCACCTGCTCAGCAGCATCAGACCCTGCTGCCGGTGCACTCTGCTGGGGACAGATGATTTGGTCTGGATAGGGCGGTTCGGGGAAATCCACCGAGCCACATTCATAGGCTGCCAAAGTCACTGATGCTATGTGTGGTCCCTGGGAAACAGAGATAGTGACAGGGAGAGAAAAAGATAAAGGAGAAAACATGAGTGGGAGGTATGAGTGCACCCGTTGGAAGTAGTTTTGAGTCAGGGGAAGACCCCTTTGTTTTGTCATGTGGAGAAAGTGACAGGAATGACTCAAACACTGATTGTTAACATGAAGACAGTTATATGTAGGCCAGTATCTAGGCTGAATCTCCTGAATAGCAGTGGGACTCTTCTTCTGCTTTGAACTACAAACAAGCGTCACGAGTGAATGAGCCTTTACTTTCGTTAGGTCGTTAGGAAAAGGAGAAAAAACATAACTATGATTATGCAGATTCAAAGCTTACGGCCGCAGGTGGAAACAGTCAAAAATGGAAACCAGAGCTAGGGGGTGTACACACTCACCGCACACACATTAATGTCTATACACACATTCACTTTAGAAATTAATCATGGAAGATATCAAAGAATAAGAATGGCAAGCTAAAACACAGGGAGTGATCGTCCCCATCTTACACAAGTGCCACACACCTACACACACAACCGAGTGCGCACACCAGAGTTTTCGTTGGCCGGTAATTACCGGACTTTGACCGGTAAAATATGCTGAAGACCGGCAAAACTAAATCTCTCCGGTCAAAATGTCCGGTCAAAATAATTTCCCCTTAGCACAATACCGCATCAGTTGCGCCGCTTATGTGACAGACAAGAATAGTATGTGACAGACAAGAAGAGTATGTGACAGACAAGAAGAGTCAATTCTAATGTCTAACATTTAATGTGGAGAAAGAGATATCCTGTATGGGTTGATTATGCGTTGATCTGTTGGTAATGCCTCCGGTGGGCATGTAAACAAATGCATAATGCTGCGCTATACTTTGCGGCCTCACCCGGTTGCATAGCGATGCTTATTGTTTAGGTGTCTTTTAATAAGCAGGTAGTCATATCATTAGCTAGAACTAGCTAGATCTGATCGATACGGACATAAACGCGAGTGAAGTCTAATCTGGCGCACACACAGGCAATAACCCCATGACTGATTTGTTGTAAGATTGCAAAATTAGCATACCTAAGGAGCCGCTCTCTTTAAAAGAGCCTTGTTTGTTTTACATTTCTGACTCTTGTTTATTTTCTTACTTCAATAAGCCTTCCAGTGAGAAAACAGAGGAATCAAAGGAAGGAAGAGAAAGCGTGTTGGATTTTTAGCTTTCTGTTCTTATTCAAACCCTGAAACAAGTCCCAATATCCACAATGCTGCTAAGTAGAGACTCCTGACACACACACACACACACACACACACACACACACACACACACACACACACACACACACACACACACACACACACACACACACACACACACACACACACACACACACACACACACACACACACACACACACACACACACACACACACACACACACACACACACACACACACACACAAACACACACACACACCTCTCTGGTATTCATCTTTGAAAGAGTTGGAGATGAGTAAGTCAAAAGACATTTGGGCAACCTCATGAGGATTTCGATATACTGATTGAATTAACTGTTAACTTTACTTATCTAATATATGTAAATTCATAGATGAAGGCATTTGTAGGGTTTTTTTAACTCTTATTTTTGCAAAAGGATATAATATTCCTCTCGTGGTATATCATATCCATACCCAAAGTGAGATTCCCCCTCACAAGCAGCTGCAGATCCATGACTTACGACTGTAAAATTGCCAACCATCGTATCTTTATGGTACGTTAGTAATACTGCATGTTCAGTAGTGAGAGGATCAAATCCAGGCGATAAAGTTCTGACACACTATCTAGATGTAGTTAAAAATGAATGGCTTCAAATCGAATTTAAGAGGTGTTGCAGTTAGAGCAACAGATCCGTTACTGCCAGCCAGTGGTGAGTCATGAGTAGCTTTCCAAAGAACTACTGAACATGATCCTGATGTGTCACTCATGATCCGGGCAAAATGTATGTGTGGTATCAATTCACACACTTTGGTGAGCAGAGGAGCAATTATTCTATGTTGAGTCATGTTTGTCACAGAAAGCATGTATGGCTAAATCAAGGACATTCTGTATGGATACAATGTTATATAAACAGTCCACACCCATGGGAGTATTTACAACCCTTTCAAAAGAGCCGACCAGGAGCATTACTAGCTCTGAGTACAGAAACAACTCTCTTATCAACATTATCACGTCACTGTAAAAAGAAGTACCACAACACTTGGGAGTAGTGGAACATTTTGACCAGGGCATACGAGTAGTAGGACCATGTGAGTCACAAATAAAACAAAGCAGCCAGGTTTCTGTCTCTGTGAGGTGCACCATTGTTTGTTTCTGGGGTTGAAGCAAGGCTAAAAGCCACACAATGGTCAGGTGAGTAAGCAGAAGTGTCCTACACACGCAAGCACGCACGAACGAACGCACGCACGCACGCACGCACACACACACACACAAACTTTGTCTGATACCATGCCATGCTTTGACTGAGTTTCCCTCACCCACATGTTCTTGTCAGACTGTGAATGTGTGTGCGGACTGTTTCTAACGGCCAGCGGTGGGAAGCAACTAAGTTTAGCTTTTACTTCACACCATTTATTTGCTAGCATTGGTTATTTAACAACTTTACAAATAATGGCTTTAATAGGGAAAACAACATGAGTTAATAAAGCATTATGTTTTTTACAAGAACCGATATCACGAGATATTAGATTATTAGATATTAGACAAAAACGTACTACTACTATGTTGATCGTCAGAGTCTTTTTTATGAAAATAATAATAATGGTTCCAGCTTCTGAAATAAGAAAACATTCAGTTTGTTTTTTTATTATTTAAAAAAAAAAACACTGTTAAGGTTTGGGACAGTTGGTTGGATAAAAAACAACAAGTGCGATGTCACTTTGGGTTTTGAGTAAAATTGTGATTCTAACCCAATCATTTGATAAATGGTAAAAATATTAGTAGATTAATCTATAAATAAAACAATCATTAGCACCACCTTAACCAACTACAACAGCAGAAACCTGCTTATATGTTAAAGCATAAGAAAGCTATAAAATAATTACAGTCACAGGGACATTTTCCTGTTTGTACTAACATACATACATTTTAAACAACTTGTAACAGTACTTTTACAGAGTGGCATGAGTAATGAGTCACTCTGTTAAAGGATGTGAGCACTTCCTCCACCAATGATAACGGCATATGCGTTGATCGCTTTACGGACGCGTGTGGAAGCTTCACTCTCAGACCTGCTCTGCACTCACAGCGATAGTTAGGCCTAATTAAAGCGTCTGGTAATTGGCAACAGCCAAAACTTAATTTCAGGAGGTTTGTAAGGAAAACGCTGTATATTCTATACAAGCCACCCCTTCAACCTATAATTTAGCAATCCTAAAAGAAACTGAATATAGAAAACTACAGAATTTGCCTTTATTTAGATGAGCCACATTTTTTTAAACACAAGACACTGTAAATCATGACTCTTAAACATGGTGCTAGAGTTTTCGTTATCCCAAAAGGTTGCATTTTGTTTGCCCAAGTGTCTGCTGAAAACCATGCTTCGAGAAAGAACCAACATGTACACCTCTAACTTAGAAGAAAAGACTACCCTAGTTTATATTATATAAACAGCAACATGCGCAGCTTCAATTATGACTTTAATTCTTTGTTGCTGTTGATTTAAGCACAACAATTTTCATGCTGCCCATAATGACTTAATGGCAACAGCCATTACCCAGAGTAATTTAATGGTGGATGACTCAGATGAGCTCTCTTCTAAAACATTTACAGGATTTCCAAGCTTTCAATCGTCACACTCATCATTAACCCCCTCTCAGTTAAAAGAGGTTTTATGGAGTGCAGTGACACTCTTGAATACTTAAAAAAGCTAAGTAGGGTGAAAAAGAGTCCTATCCGTGGTTGTATTTTTTTATAATTAGTATGGCAGATAGACACGCAGGTGCAGGACTTAGTGTGCACATGTGTGTACCGGTCCTCGCCTCCACAGCCCCTGATGAAATGAGATCTCTCCTGCTCCTGCATGATTTTATTGTTTTCATGGTCTGTATTATAAGCACCCACCCACAACCTCCTCCCTCAGAGCAGCTGGATAAAATACACTTGATGGTGTGCCAAAAAGTGTGCTTTTTTCCTTCTACACGCTTGAGTTGCAGTGTTTTATGTTTCTCCAATAACCAGTCTGATCTCCCGCAGTCTCAGCGGGATGCGAGCACAGAGAGGAGACACGGGACAGCCATCGCCCCGTCACTGAACATTGAGCTGCCACTTCTGCTCCAGCTTCATTGACTGGAATTGTTCCGGTTACTGGCTTTACACCCCCCTCTGTTGGTGACTCTAGAGCAGTGGTTCTCAACTGGTCCGAAATTTTGAACCTCTCAAATCTATTCAACAACAGATCGTGCTGTAATATATACGCTTTTCAGCGTACATTATTAATTAATATATAAATAAGGTTTAATGAGATGATGAAATCAAAGCTGAACTGTATAACATAAAAAGGCACACGTGCTGAAAACCCAACCCCAGAAGGGGTGTTCGGGGGGATTCTCCCCCAGGAGATTTTTAGAAATACTAACATATAAACTACGCATTCTGGTACACTCTGAGAAGAAAATAAATAAATCTATTACTACCCGAAATATTAATAATATTTTGTGCCATTGTTTGTTTTTCACTTTGTTCTGACAGCTGAACTTGCTGTTCCACACAGAGAGAAGAGCAAAGAGGAGATAGTCTGTGTGACTTACTTTAAATTGTGGATAAGGGTAGATAGCTCCCATTGTTCTGTGACCTGTCAATCATCAAACCGGGGGTCATATTTCATTATGTGTTCATTTGTATCTACGTGACAGAAGTTTTCAAAACTGTTTATGGTCTCCGGTACTTCCAGTCCAACGCCTACTGCATGCACAGCGTTAGAAAACCGGGCCTTCAAAATAAAAGTTTGACTTATTTCCCAAATAAGTGGGTTGCAGCAGGGTTTCCGTTAGACGGTAATTACCGGTTTTTAGCTGGTAAAATTGAATAAAAACCGGTAAATTCAAAACCTGCAGGTCGAAATGTCCGATGCTCCGATCGATTGGCCGCCGATCATTATCGGCCGATATTCGACGATCAGGAGAGCTGGATCTGATCGATATGGACATAAACGCGAGTGAAGTGTAACCGGACGCGAGAGAGAGATCAGATCAGCTGCTGCATAATCACCTGAAGCCCCGCCCACTGTTTAGCCCGCTGCATGAGAAACAGAGGGGCTGTCATGAGAGAGAGAGAGGGAGAGAGGAAAAGAGAGGATCCNTTGTAGTAGAGTTAGCAGGGTATTTTTATTTTAACTCTCGTCCCAAATTCGTCCCAAAATTATTTTTTATCCTCCCTGACACTATTTTTTTCGGCCCCGGGACGACGGGACGTCCTTAAGCTCGAGCCCTGCTTTCCTGACATGTGCTGAAGTATTTTGAAACCCACTTCCATAAAACGTTTTTTTTCACAGTTTTACACAGATACTCGGAAGTTGCGCAATCACTTCTCAATAACTTCACGTAACAATCGCCCAAGGCCGGCACTGCACTTTCCAGCAAGGGGAGACATGCAGTATGTGATGTTTTTGTTTTGCTGGGTTTCCTGGGAAATGCAGTCTTCGGTCAGAGCCTCCCACACCCCCCGATCCCCTCCACCCCCTCACTTCTTCCCGTAATCTACTCACTCTGTGCTTCCTCCTGAAAATGACCTGCCTACGCTCAAGGGAGGAGGTGTAAACGGAGTGATGGATTGAGTGATAGTTGTTGATCAACAGGAAAAAGAGAAACATGGTGATAGACTGAATCTTGGCTTGCCTTACATTATAGTTGTGTAAGAGCTGTCTGCCACCAATAAGAATAATGGTTCTGTTCTTCTGTCAGTGTGCTGAACACTCCTACCCTTCGGCTGTGTCCTCTAAACTCAACAACCTTTGTCTCGAAAGGTCTCTCTCACTCTCTCCCTCTCTTTCTCTACCACTCACTTGCCCTCACCCACCCTTTTAAGTGCCCTCTGTTTTGCACACTTTCACTTTCTTAACTTCTTTCACTCTGTCTCTTCTCTTCCCTTCTCTCTGTGCCCCCCCTCCTTCTTGTTTTCCTCACTCTGTGCATGTGTCTCTGCCATGTGGTTGACCGTCCCTCTTTCTGGCCTCTGCAGTATGTGCTCTACATGGAGAAGAAGACGCTGTGGTGCGCCTACTGGGTCGGCTTGGGCATCCTCTCCTCGGTTGGTCTTGGCACCGGCCTTCACACCTTCCTTCTCTACCTGGTAAGACATTTTTTTTTCCTCTGACTCCACAACAAGTTGTATGCCACTTTCACAGTGCAGTTGTTCACTTGCCTGTGCATGTTTATGGCAGAGCTGAACACAAACACAGTCGCTGATGGTGTTGGTGCAGTGACGCAGTTCTGAAAAGACTTGTGTGTTGATGCTGTTGTTAGGTTGTTGCTAAGGCTTTAGCAAGAGCATTATTAAAAGCTTTTGGAGGCTCCTTATGCATTTGCACATGCATACGGGAGTTCGTATGGGTTTGTGAGCGCATGCTTTTCAAAGTGGGGTGGAGATGAATAGACGCTGTGGTAGTCGCACTGTTTTGACAGGCAGTCTAGGAACAATCGCACTCACTGACCCCTCTGACTGAGTGCACACGGGGATAGGAACACACTCCCTCCCCTTCTCTGGGTTCTTTCTGCTCCCCACTGCGTGGCTCACTCTCACCCTCTCTTACACTCCCTCATGTTACTTGTACTCCTTTTTCTATGTCTCTCCTTTGCTTAGAACCCCCTTTTACTCCCCCCTTTCCTCTCTCTTCTGTTGTTACCCCCCAACTCTATCTGCCTCTGAGTGTTTTTGCTCCGTTTCTAGAGAGGGGAGGTGTTGGGTCTCTAGTGATGAACAGATATGGGTCCCAGAACATCTGCTTGCCCTCTCTGTCCATCTGTCATCAGAGAGTCCACTGTCACACTTTTATACCCTCGCCCTGTGGAGCTGAACTGGAAACATTGAAGTGCGTGTCCTCCACACTGCTGTTTTTAAAAGCCAAATTCTGGCGCTCCAAAATGTAATTTGAGAGTTTTTTGCTACTCTCCCTGGCCCAGTTCACTTTCTCAGAAGGATTTGATGTACAATGTCACCCTCTAGTGAGCGAGGGTGCTACTGCAGGTTGTGGTGTCACTGGGTTCATGACAGAACTTGGTGCTCCTTGCTGGAGCTGCTGTTGTGCATATTTTATAGAGTTTCACTGATATCTTTTTTTTAAAGGTCGATACTGGTACAAAATCAGTTATCTTTAGATGTTATCTGTTTATAAATGATGTTCCTAGGTAGATATTCAAATGGAGCTGTTTAAAATAATATATATGAATAATCACACTTATAAGCATTCTGTGTTTCCCACCATATGTTCCCGTTGTGGGCTGAAATGCCTACTAACTTCACCATGAAATTGCTCTACAAATGGAAACCCTACAGGCATTAATAGAAGGAACCAGTATTTACCTGTGTACAACAATCCAAAATGATTAGATATTTATAAGTATGTGGTCAGCGAGGTTTGTACTTTGCATATTAATGTCTTTAATTGGCTGACATTAATTCTTTAGAAAAAAAGTGTAGCCCAACATTGGCCTTTTTATCAGCAACCAATGCTGTAGCAGTTATATCAAGTTCCCTGCCTGATGTAGTATCTGATTCCTCTCTTCAAGTCTGAGGTTAAACCACAAACAGGAAACACACATGACCTCAGAGAACTCTTATAATACATCTTTTTTTCTGTAGAAGCTTAAACGATTAAGAGTCATTTTGTAGAGCTGATGGTTCTGACAGATATGTATTATTTTTTGGGTGATTATTTTTAAGATTATCTGTGGAGCGTGTGATGAACGGTGTCAAGTACCAGCAGACATGTAGTTCTATTTGGAGGAAATGGGACAGTTGTTGTAACTGGGTCAAACAATATCAGAACACTCGATACGAGAGCACCACTAACTTACAAGACTAACACTGTTTTTCTTCCTGTCTATAAAACTTAATAATAGGCCTTAAATGAAATCCAGATTTGGACTTTGATTTGATTCCATGTCAACATTTGGAAAGAACACCACCACAGTTTCTCTGTAAACAGTATACAACTGCACCACCAGAGGTATATACAAGCTTAGTGGAGAAGTGCCACAATAAACTTTTATTGCACAGCTTCTTATCCCGTTTACAATTTGGTGAAAAACTTTCATTGTAGTTTCACTTTGGAAATCTACCTCAAAGTAAAGAGCAAAGCTAAAACAATCATTCAACAATTACTTGACTTGCACAAAAGTAACGGCAACATTAAATTATAAACCATAATAAATCAATTGTATAGGGCTAGCCTCCCTATATCTGTGTGTGAAATTGTTCCATCCTCAAAAACAAAAAACTAATGCTTCTGCAGTCTAGCTGCAGCTCCTACTCAAAAAAGGACACTGAATGTCCTGAATGTGGCATCACAAACATGACTTGACAGGAGTATTTACAACAGCATATAAAAACAAAAATAGTGCATGTGGGTGCACACTTACATTCTCTGTCGTACTGTTACATAAATCCCATGATTGTAGGAGATTAAGTTGGCTTCATCATATATCAATCAGTGATTAAGTGAATAATAAAGTTTCTATCAGGTTACTATCAGCCTGTCACTCATTATTTTCAGGGAGAGGCGGGGTTTGGAGGAACAGAGGAGACGGTGATCGCGGAAGCTTTCCTCCTGCCTTCACAAACTTTATACACGTATTTATCGTCTGGAAATAGCAAGAGGATTCTGCAGAATCGGAAGATCAGGAAGCAACGTTACTATGCTTTAATCGATTATGTGCTGTTCCTGCATCGATGCAGAATCGTCCACGTCCGCATCACGATGCATCGTAGAAACTATTCATTTCAACACCCCTAGTATACGACCTATTTCATTGCTATCAACAGTCAGTAGAGAGTGCCAGTGGTTTTGAGATGAAAATCCCATAAACCGTAAACATAATTGCTGACTTATTGAAGATGTGTATCATTGTACACTATCATACACAAATGTGTATAACATGTTGTACATAACATTGATACCCAGTTTCAATATTGTATTCACTATAGCAGAATATCATTTTTTTCTCACTGGGAATAGTCAACCATTAAACTAGTAACATGTATATTTAACTCTTCTCCAGTTGTTATAATAGCATTACCTCTCCAGCTTGTTAGGTATTGCTACCTCTTTGTAAGGTGTACTTACTTTCAAGGTCCTCACTACTATGTCCTCACTACTTTGTAGTACTTTGTCACATGACATAACATGTGACTCTAGTGTTGTCATATGAGCAGAGCAGTGGCTCTCAACTGGTGGGTCGCGACCCAANCTACTACTTATCATTAGTTAAAATCATTCAAAGTGACCTTTAACATAAATTCAAATAAAAAGGTTGATGAATTATCATCTAATGATTTTTATGATGTTTTATTTATGTTAAAGGTCACTTTGAATGATTTTAACTAATGATAAGTAGTAGAAAAACTCATATTTTAAATTCGGGACGGTCCACATTAATTTCGGGACGGCTTAGATTGTATTTCGGGACGGTTCCGGGAGGATGGTGAAAAAAGTTAGTCGAGAGCACTGCAGGAAAGAACCAAAAAAGTGGGAAAAAAGGGAAAGGGTTCAGAGTCTGTTCAAGGTCACACCTCCATTAATTTGCCCCAGACATAAGAGATTAGCAGCTACCACTGTGCTTTATGAGAAGTTAATAATTAAACTAAGTTGATGTGTGCAGACAGGCATACAGTTGCTAGAGATGATGTTTATTCTGCGAAACAAATCCCAATATTACAATCAAAAATGATGTGCATTCTAATCTGACTTAATCTGTCACTGTGCGCAACCTAAGAAATACTAAATAACTGCATTAAAGCATTAGTTCTGCATGATGGTAGTTAAAGGAAACTTTAACAAGGTAAGGAGGAATCATACAACTAACCCTTCAATCGATAGTCACCCGCTCCAATCTCGTAGGTACAGGCGCCCCTTATACTGTGTGTGTATTAAATTCACTATAAAGGTGGTGAAAAAGGTAGCAAACTGTAACCACAACATAAATAACATTTGTTTCACTATAGCCTCCCGTTAAAAAGCTAGAATGTATGATTCATGTCAGCCTAACATTTTTCATTATTTAGTCACCTTCTGGTGTGTTCCTTCAACACTGTAGGCAATGAGGAGGAGGATAAGCAGTATCAGCAGTCCAAACAGAGTCTGTCTTTGCTCCCAGATCCTGGGTGAAGAGAAAAAGGAGGAAAATGATGGATGCAAAGGAGGAATAGATTATTTGGTGCACAAAAAGAGAAGAAAGATGGTGAGTAGGGAAGATAACGTTTGAGGGCAGATGAAGTAAGATGAGGAATCATTTAAGTAATTATGAGGCAGTATTAGCAAAAGAAAAGGTATAATTTGAGGAAAACAGTGGACATCTGTTGGGAATGAATCATTACAACCATAGTTACACAGACAAGAGTGGCATGTTTTCAGTAGGATAAGTATTCGAGTTGGTAAAACACATAGAAACTATGGGTCAAAAGCTCCCCCTTGTGGCAACGGAAAATTGTGGTTTTAGTGGTCGAATGTTAAAAAATAATAATTGATTAAAGAGAAACATCGGTAATGTTATTTATAATTATTATAAAATGTTGAGGTCAATGGCTGGATATGCAGGTTTTAATTTAGCTTTGCTGTCAGTTGAGGCCACAATGTGGGGATAGCTCTATATTGAAATACCAAGTGCCACTGAAACACGTGTATTAGGCATGTGTAAATGGCCATGGTTGGCACACTGGTTAAATTAAAATAAAGACACTTGAGGACGTATTAATAAGAGGGGGTACATAAGAAAGTAAGCTAACTAAGCAGTTACCAGTTGTGCAACAAGTTAACGCATTTCAATATCGCAATTTAGCTAGCAGTGACAGAAAGCAACTAAGGCTGTAATATTTAAAGTACCATTACTTAAGTGACTCAAAGGTACACGTGTTATGTACTAATGTTTTCAATTTTCCTGCTATTAGTCTTATGTAACTTTACGTAATCATTTTAATAAAGCGACCTCTCACATCAGCATCACACTGCTAGCATTATCTGGCTAACTTTCGCTAGCTATCAGTGTGAAGCTAATGTTTGTTGTTATAAGCTAACACTATCTTTGGCCGTAATTTATTTTAGCGGAGCGCTGTCCTCGGGTTCAGGAAATTGGCGTTATAAAAAATAAGCTATCTAGATAGGTTTGATTACAGTTGGTCTGGATTTCGAAATATAATTTATAAACCTACCAGTGTGTTGTGGTCGTCATTAACGGAGTGAAAAACGTGCGAACCCGGACTGCGGTCAAGGGTCAATTCCAGTGAGTTCACCTTTAAAACTATTGAGAGTGGGACAATCCCATATCTCAGTTGGTAGGCTATTCCAGAAAGAGCTGCACATTTTGTCCAAAAGTGGTCAGTCCATGGTGGACTTCACAGTCTCCTCTGGTTTCTGATCTAGTGCAGCGTCCAGTGTTTTTGTGTGTGGATGAATTCCCCTAAAAGGGAAGGGGGGGGCCAGTCCATGTAGACATTTATAAAAAAAAACACTTGCTTTTAGAAGACTTAAAATTGTCGAAACTCAAGAAATTGTGTTTTTCAAGGATGGTGGTATGGTGGTATGAATTTGGCTTTCTGTCAAAAACCTTGATAGCTCTCTTGTACTGCTGTTCTATGGGTTTCAGGTTTGTGGCACAAGCAAACGACCAGTTTGTAAAACAGTATTCAATGTGGGATAGAATCATACAGTGGAGGTATGACTTTGCAGCATTGACAGTTAAGAAAGGTCTAATTTGTTTAACATTTTGCAAGTTGAATTTAATAGTAATTGGATACTCAAGTCGAGTCCAATATGGACTCCAAGAACTCTGAATCGGAGACTAGTCTATTTCTGCTCCGTTTAAAAACACATTGGATCCTTGAATTTTGGACTGGTCGTGTTACGAACATCATGCATATTGTTTGTTTTTTACATTAACTGTAAGCAAAGTATTCAGCCAGTGTGCGCCTATGTCCAATGCATTGGAGAGACAGGATGTGATTATTCAGTTTTCACGTGTACAAAGAGGACCGCATCATTGGATACATTTGCGACATTCAGCCAATACTGTTTACTCTACTGGAATATGGCTCTCAATCAGTAGGATTATTCACGTTTAAACTGGGTCTGCTCATGGACAGCATAAATGAATAGACTTTAGTGTGTATTTTGTTTTAAATGCATGGTAAAAGGAATTTGACCACAATATCTGCTATACAAAAAAACAGCCTCGCACAGTACCAACATCCCATCCCATCCAGTCCATACTTCCCCGCTATCCGTGGGCGGGTCGCGGAGGTAGCAGTTCCAGCAGAGAGCCCCAAACTTTCTTTCCCGGCCACATCAACCAGCTCTGACTGGGGATCCCAAGGCGCCCAGGCCAGCGAAGAGATAAAACCGCCAGTCGGTTCTAGGTCGACCCCTTGGTCTCGTTCCCAGTGGACGTGCCTAGGAACACCGTCGCCTAGGAGGCGCCCAGTGTGGCATCAACTAGGCTGCGAACAACCTCAACTGGCGCCTTCGACGCGAAGGAGGAGCGGCCTCAACTCCGAGTCCTCCCTGATGACCGAACTTTCACCTTTATCCTAAGGAGACACCAGCCACCCTGCGGAGAAACCCATCTCGGCCGCTTGTACGGATCTCGTCTTCGGTCATGACCCATCTTCAATGACCATAGGTGAGGGTAGAAGAAAATGCGCGGGAAGACAGAGAGCTTTGCCT
>NW_011348992.1:55949-61217 GCF_000735185.1 Notothenia coriiceps | reverse complement strand
ATTTATAGTGGAAACATGTTTGTTTTCTGCCAAGAGGGCCTGCCCATCAAAAAGTGCTGCTTGTTTGATGCTGATGTATTCAAACCCCTGTACCTCCTTCAGCGGCTCTGGAGGGACCAAACCTTGCCCAGACAGGTACACAAAGCAAATCCCCCAACTTTACTCCATGCTTCCCTTTAAAATGTTGTCCTTTTGGTCTAACCACCATTCAAAATTTATATTAACTTTTTGATGTAAACTCACTGGACAAATTAAGGTTTCCCTTATGAATCCTTAAAAGAGGCAACTTTGCAGGGGTTTTTTTTTTTGTACTACCATTTATTGGCCTAACCCTTGGTTTCTGGAAAAAACATTACCAATTAAAAAAAAAGTGGAATGGGCCCAAGGCGAATTGATGTTAGGAAGACATTTAAGGTGATTTTCCAGAGGGAAAGAGGAGGCCGCTTTTGAGCTTTTTTTTTTTTCTCGCTACTTTTTTAAAGACTTGCGCTGCTGTGTAAGCACGTTGCCAAATGACAAAACGCCGCAGGTCACAGGTCACATGCGCACCTGACATAATACGTGTACTTACGTTTATATCATGGTTTAATTGACCAAGATAAATGCAGGTCAGACAATTCGTTAACCACAATTACAATTTATTTGGGTTTCAACTATTTGATTATTAGTATTATATTATTATATGTTAATATTTGTCACTTTTCTATTGCTTAATTGATCCGTCCAACTTCACTTTATATTTTGTTATGTTCAGAGTTGTTATTCAAAGTGAGGGAGTATCAAGTCACTGGGGGTGGCAATGCACCCTTGTGCAGCCCCGTAAAATGGAGCCTGCGATTCGGGTCTCTGACGCAGCGGGAGCGGTCACTCAGTCTCTCTACCGCGCTGACTCCTCTGTGACTACCTTAGGGCAGCTCTCGCCAGAAGGCGATCGCTCCTCTGCTCTCCCGCCGTCCATCTCTTTCGTTTCCTATCCTTCCACACCTCGTACTCTCCACAGCTTTATCAGGAAACCGTATTACTTCTCTCTCCCCCCCCTTCGCTGCTCCTCTCTCTCTCCCCTCCGGTACACGGCACCGTAAGACGTAGTGTGGAGTTGCATTAGGTAACGCTGTGGTGGCTGTACTGCTCCAGCCGTCTCCTTTGTGTTTGTTTGTTTCCCCCTGTCTGTGTTGTTTGTGTGTGCGTGGTGGCTGTCACTCCTGGCTCCCGGCTCAACCTCCACTCACCTGCTGCAATCAGCTGTGCACCCTCCCCGACTACACACCTGCTTTCCATCAAGCCATTTACAACGGCATATCAACGGAGGCTCCACAACCTTTCTCCGCCAGATCGTCAAGTATCAGCCGTATCTCGCGTCTCTCCTCCGGTACACAGCACCGTAGTGTGGAGTTGCATTAGGTAACGCGAGATACGGCTGATACTTGCGCATTAGTTTCTGTTATGGATCAGTATCAACAGTCCTGCCAGTAACGTTACTATATTATCAATGCTACTTTAGTTATAGCCTGATATAGGATAGCTAACTTTACAATGTTGTGATGTGACGTTAGCTAACATTCTGTAGCTAACGCCGGTCACTCACCAAGATAGCTGCCCAGTTCTCCACTGGTTCTCCACACACCACAGCTCAATTTCTCTCCGATGGCCGTTATTTCTTCTAATCCTTGGCTGCTCCGGGTCTCTTGGACGCCGAGCAGGCTCATAATTATAAGGTTTTGGTCCGTCATATGCATTCGAATATTCATATTCAACTTCTTCTGTGTCTTCTGTGTCGAAACTAGCATTGGGATCCATGTTTATTAATACGTTACACCGGCCGCTCTCCCCCTTGTGTCCCCCGTGTTACGTCACCCCCGTGTTACGTCAAACGCGGGAGGTCACGTGCCGAGGCTTTTTTATGCGGAAGTGAACATTTCTTACAAAAACGACGCCAGATGTCACTGTAGTGTATATTTCTGTATGTTTTTCTTAAAATCTAATGTATTCATCATTTTCCTACACATTTATTCACAGGTGTCTTTAACCTGGAAGTTGCTCTTTAAACTGAGCTCGTTAGTGCAAAATCTCTCTAAACACAAATCTACATATAGCATTCATATTTACTTATTATTTTATAGTCTGTGTTGTGCATGTATCCACATTGCAGTTTTTACTTTTACCTAAATCTTATGTTATTACAGAAATATGCAATGACCAATGAAAAGTATTGCCTCCAGTATTTGTTAATGGGCTGATACCTTTCTCTGCCTGTATGTGTGTAATATGTTACATTTTTTGATAGATTTTTCTGAAACTATAAATATAACGTTATCGTCTACCGGCTGCCCCCCTGAGACTTCAACGCCGCCAACACCGTTTCCAGGCAACCGCAGCAGTCAGAGCTCCAACAAAAGCCGGGCATGAGAGCAGACGGGGTGGTATGGTAGCGTCACAACAAAAACACAGAAAGATGACCAACTTTATGATAACACTCAAAACACAAGATTCAATCTTGGCTGATTCTGTTGGAGATGGGAGAAATACTTTCAAAAATGAATGACTTATTACTTCTTCCATACGCAAAGGGCTACCATTGGGTAGTTGGTCCTTAGAGCTGTCCACCAGTGATCAGATCACTCAGCACATGTTAATGTCAAGTCTAAACAGAGTCTCAGTCAAGCTTCCTTTAAATTATAATTTTTTTTAATTCAATATATATATGATAAAAGCTTTAAATTGGTAAAATGAGGGCAGCAGAAACTCATTCACAGTATAATGTATCAGTACTTTTATATGCAGCTTGTGCAGATAGGGGCCTCTTACATTTTAAATTATAACTAGATGCAATAGAGTGAAGGCATTCATAATGACATTTTATCACACACCACATCAAATTGCGAAAAACCATAACATTTTGATTTTTACACACTGGCACTTGACTTTTAGATTAAAAGTGTGATCTTAAAAAAAAACACTGATTTGCGAAGCCTGTAACTTGAATTCAACCCTCAACTCAACTCAATTGTTTGTATTAATAAAAAAAAAAAAGAAGTGTATTCAATTCCAACATTGTGAGACCCGGGCGGTGCAGCCGATAATCATCCTGCCACTCTTCATGGGATAGACTCTGCTTGTTATTTTATAACGCCAAATGTAGCTGCTTCTGAATCCCCAAACCAGGCTTTAATGGGTTACCATAAACTGACCAGTTCTCAGCGGCCACGACCACAGGACGGTCCAGTCATTAACAGGTCGCTGTGGCTGTCAAGGGCCATTTAAGCACATTAGACACGGTCCCGCTAGCATAACCTGTTAACCGCTTCTTACGGTGGGAGACTGCTGGAGGCAAAGCAGGACAAACATTAGAGACACACACACAGTTGACTAGAAGCTGGAGGTTTGAGGGGCTGGTCTCAGTGATTTATCCATGTGGTTTCACCATATGACTTAATCTTCAGAAACCTCACCCTGTCTAGCAGACAGTCACACTCTGACCCCCCACCGAGCATGGTCCATACACTTGAAAAGATAACACTTTCAATCCAAACTGTTTGAAAGTGATATTGTAATTAATGTACAATAGAACATTTGATAACTTCATTGTATATAAACTACAACGAAAATTAAATGGGAATATGTTTTGATAATTCGCAATCACTTAACATTTGAATCTTTGAGAAATATCAATATTGATACATGACGTTTTCACAACCAGTTAATATATTTATAGCCTAACCTTATCTGGACGAAGAAACTAACACTTATAATTATCGTTATGGTAATGTACAGTATTTACGAGTTTCTTCAAAAGTGACACAAGAAGTGTAGCTCGCTATCATGCTAGGAAAGTGAAAAAAAGAGCTTGACTAGCAAACATAGTAATCATTATGTAAGAATAAATCAACTCACACAGTGTCGGTATTTATTTTTGTAGTTTAAGATTACCTTAATTCAAATTGTTTGTTTTCGATTTGATGTTTTTACTCTGTTGTTCAGTTTATTGGGGGTAATATTGTGCATAGAATGATGGCCTGGTGAAGGTTCTGCGCCTACCTGAGGGTGTGTGATGGCGTGAGAGGAATGTGAGAGGCACTCAGTGGCTTTTATGGTGAAACTTCATTACAAAACAATTTTTCCAATAAGCTGAACACCTGCAGTCTGCCAGCAGCACACTGGTTTGGTTTGGCTTAGTCTGGCAGGCGTGTTGGTGCTTTTCCAGACTGGCTTCTGGCCCGCGATGTGCTCTTGGTAAGCTGTGTGTGTGTGTGTGTGTGTGTGTGTGTGTGTGTGTGTGTGTGTGTGTGTGTGTGTGTGTGTGTGTGTGTGTGTGTGTGTGTGTGTGTGAGAGATAGGCTATTGTACTTGGTATTATTGGTATACTCGTGGGGCCTCGAGAAAAAGACAGACAGACGCTTGCCTCGGATGGCTGAAGTGTGACAGTTAAGACTAGGGATGCTCCGATCGATCGGCCGTTGATCGATATCGGCCGATATTCACTCTCTGCCGATCGATCGGTGCTCTCTATAACGGCCCCTACACACGGCGGCGTGCGTTAACGCTTGCCGGCCTGCCACCTGAATCTCCCGCCCCGGACACAAAAGCAGCGGTTTGATTGGCTAGAGCTTGTACTGGCATATGATTCGATTGGCTGACGCTTCCGTCGAAGCTCCAAAAGTAGAACATTGCTCTACTTTTGAAGCAAGCAACGCTTCACGCTACGCTTTGCTCCCACAATGCAGTTCGGCGAAGCGTGACGTCACCCCATTCAAAGTGGATGGGCAGAAGCGTTGAAGCGTCAACGCAGAACCGATCACATGACGTAAAATACATCGGCAAAACAATCTCGCCAAAATGGCTTCACCAATCTGGCATTAATTTAAGGTGTCCGAAAAAGACAGTAAAATAGCGGTATGCAACGTGTGTGAAGCAGAAATCCTGCAGTTCCGCCAGCTGTGACGGACCCCGTGAGCGGAGCAAAAACACACTACCTTTAGATTAACCAACACACTTAGCTGATTTTATCTACCGCTCACTACTAAACTGCGTTATAAAATATGTTATTCTTCCACTGTCGGGTCACTCAGTTACTGGATCAGTGAGCTGCTTGAGATACAGGCTGTCCAGGAGACGAGCAGAGGGTGGGGGAGAGGGAAAAGGAGAGCGCTTCCGCTGATTTCTCGCCGCTTGTTATTTATCCAAAGTTAATGTAGACTTTGAATAATGTACTTCATTTGAAAAATGTAATATCATGTTTGGTTGTGTTTGTGGAAGCGCCGAGTAAATGAA
>NW_011348992.1:30616-55904 GCF_000735185.1 Notothenia coriiceps | reverse complement strand
TAAAGCGACCTCTCACACAGCTCCACACTGCGTAGCATTATCTGGCTAACTTTCGCTAGCTATCGTTCTGCAGCTAATGTTTTTTGTTTAAGTAACCTTACTTTCGGCCGTACTTTCTTTAGCGGAGCGCTCGTCCTAGGGTTCAGGAACTTGGCGTTATAAAAATCGCTATCGTCGATAGTTTGATTACACCCCCCGCCCCCCCCCCCTCCCCCATCCCCCGACCCCCCCCCTGTTGTCTGGATTTCGAAATATACTTTATTAAACCTCTCCAGTGTTTGTGGTCGTCATTAACGGAGTGAAAAACGTGCGACCCGGACTGGCTGGTCAGGGTCCTTCCAGCTGAGTTCACCTTTAACCTATTGAGCGTGGGGACGATCCCATATCTCCGTTGGTAGGGCTATTCCAGAAGAGCTGCACATTTTGTCCAAATGGTCAGTTCCCATGGTGGACTTCCAGTCTCCTCTGGTTTTTGATCTTAGTGCAGCGTCCAGTTTTTTGTGTGTGATGAATTCCCTACAGGGAAGGGGGGGCCAGTCCATTGGGGGGTTTTAGACATTTATAACAAAAACACACTTGCTTTTAGAGACTTAATTTGTCGAACTCAAGACATTGTGTTTTTCTAAGGTGATGGTCGGTATGGTGGTGATGAATTTGGCTTTCTGTTCAAAACCTTGATAGCTCTCTTGTTGCTGTCTATGGGTTTCAGGTTTGTGGCACAAGCAAACGACCAGTTTGTAAAACAGTATTCAATGTGGGATAGAATCATACAGTGGAGGTATGACTTTGCAGCATTGACAGTTAAGAAAGGTCTAATTTGTTTAACATTTTGCAAGTTGAATTTAATAGTATTGGATACTCAAGTTCGAGTCCAATATGACTCCAAGATACTTGAACTCGGAGACTAGTTCTATTTCTGCTCCGTTTAAAAACACATTGGATCCTTGAATTTTGACTGGTCGTTTACTGAACATCATGCATATTGTTTGTTTTTTTACATTTAACTGTAAGCAAATGTTATTCAGCCAGTGTTGCGCCTTGTCCAATGCATTGGAGAGACAGGATGTGATTATTTCAGTTTTTTTCCCGTGTACAAAGATGACCGCATCATTGGCATACATTTGCACATTCAAGCAATACTGTTTACTCTACTGGAATATGTGTGCTTTCTCAATCAGTAAGGTATTTCATCTTTAAACTGGTCTCTCATGGACAGCATAAATTGTATTAGACTTTTATTGTGTATTTGTTTTTAAATGCATGGTTAACAGTAATTTGACCACAATTATTCTATACAAAAAAACAGCCTCTCGCATACCAACATCCCAATCTTCCCAATCCTCCCTTTGTCTCCATTTACAGAGCCAGAGGACTCCCTGCATATGCAATAAATTACAAACCACTTTAACATTTAGGATAAACTTCTCTGTGTGCTCGTAATGTGTTTGCATGTACCCCCTGCAGCTTAACACCATGTGTTTTGATTGTTTGTGAACAGCAGCTTCTCTCAGTCAGAACACTGCTCATGGTGCTTGCGGCTCACCACATCCTCTTGTAGTTTAGAAAATAAACACGTTGTCCTCACACACTTAACCACAGAGGCCTCCCTGAGCGTACACTCTGACCTTCTTATAGGCCCCTGTGTCAACGAAGACTACTTGGTGTGTAAAAAACATGTTGTTCAGCTATAGGAACTTTTTCATAACAGCAAACTCTGATGCTGTCTGTTCTGATGCTGTAGCTTTTGTGTGTGAGGTGGCATCAGTTAGTGAGATGGAAACACCTTGCCAGCTCTACCAGTCTGAGGAGTTATGAGGGGAAACAATTATATATAATACAGATCTTTGTGCTGTATTATATAGGTTCTGCGACAAATCTGACTGAAGACTAAACTATGAGGGAGAAGGTTTTTTAGGTTGAGAGCACGTAGACAATCAAGGTCACCTCCTGTCTGGTTATAGATTTCTACTTTTGTGTGCGAGGGAAGCAGTTTGCTTTTATTTTTTACAACCAGCGTATCCTCTTTCTGCCTGCAATAAACATGCAGCACTAGCACCTCGTTAAATAAAACTGACAGAAAAAATACTGCTTATCTGCTCTCATCCCTATAGTTACATTAACACATGGATAATACATATTTAAATGTATTGAAATTGTTTAAAATATGCTTTTACAGTTAAACCGGTATTTTCCTTTTTTCAGTTTCTCTCTTTATTGATTTTTGACTCACACACTTTTATTAAAGTACATTTACTCAGGTTCTCTACTGAAGCACTATTTTGAGGTTCTTCCGTTTCCTTCTACTTTTTTTTAGTAATTCCCTTCGTAAATAACAAACAAACATAACTTAACGAGCCGCAACTTTAAAGGGATACAAAATACATTTATGCATAAATTCTTCTGGAATGGGCCATTCTGCAGAATGAGTATTTTTCTACTTATATTGTACTTTTTGATGCTACTATTTTTTTTATTAGCTAAGTAAAATTTTGAATGCAGGACTTTTTCAATGCATGAACTTTCCACATGTGGTATTACAACTTTTACTAAGTAAGAGATCTGAGTGCTACCACCACTATAACACCCATCCTCTCACCTCTTCAGCCACTCTTCAATGGTGATAAGCAGTTCCAGAGTGAAGTAGTGTAGTGTGAACAGAGGATTCCTCCATAACACCAGAGATTCCCTCTCCTCCCTGTCCCTCTGTTTCCTCTCATCCACAGACAGCTGCGAGTCTAGCCGCACAGCGTGTGTATGACAAGAACACAAACAAAAAATATACAAGGATTACATTTTTTAAATCATGAGAATAACAAAACAACTTTTAAATAGCATTTTAATGCACTAATAAAACAAGTTTCTTTAAGCGTGGTTATGACCACCTACCCATTGGATGTGTTTCGTTTTTACCTGTCAGCTCTCCGTTTTCCTTCACAGCAAGACGCCTCTGAGGTTGTTCACCTTGGACCCCACACTCTGCCATCTCATTCACCTGGAAGGAGTCCTGCTGAGAGAAGAAACTGGCCTTCAGCACAGAATTACACACTCCATACATTAGATACGGCTGCAGGCCCAAAACAAATATAGACTCACACACCACAGCACACCCACACTCTGTCTGCGTACACACTGTGAACACGCCGAGCAGTCAGTACTTTCCTGCTCCTGCAACCTGCATAATAAAAGTAACCTGCTAGGAGGTGCATGACCTAATGATACTGAGGTAAGTCTGGTTAGTTTTTCTGTGTGTACAAATGATTATTAATTCACCCCCCCTGGTGATCAAATGGCGTACATGGGAACCAATGGTAATGAGTTTAGATAATGGGTGAAAGAGAAGGAAAAGATTTTGCTTTTAGTTTCTTCATTACATATCCTCAAAGGAAATCCACACACACACTGTGTCTCACTTCAGAGCCTGAGGAATTTGTCAGTGAGCAGTGAGAAGGGGACTCTGACACAGAGGTATGCTGTCCACCATGTGGAGGAATTGTCAGTCTCTCTCTGTCCCGTGCCCGAGGTCTGCTGGGCGTCTAGCTTCTGTTTCCATGCATCCACACTCTCTGAGCTGTCAGGCGACAAGCTGCACAGCTTTGATATCACAGCAGGCCATGATGCCTGTTCAGAATTTGATGGAAATATTCTGAGGTTTTGGTCAAATTCAAATGATACCTGCAATGACTTTCTTCCATTTTATTTATCTTGTTGTGACTCTTAAGGTCCAACATGTGGTTGTGTTTTATCCCAAAGGACACACACACACACACACACACACACACACACACACACACACACACACACACACACACACACACACACACACACACACACACACACACACACACACACACACCTCTCTGGTATTCATCTCTCTGTGAGAGATGGCAGAGAACACACACACACGGTGAATGGGACTGTGGGTACTTCAAAGTCTTGTGCAAGTGAAGTGTCACACAGTGGAAAGAAAATAAATATATTTGACGGTTAGACTGCAAGGCATTTGAAGAGCTAGCTACTCCTGACCATTTCAGGGAACCACACTCAAAAGCGTTTTTATCACAGACGTTAAACCTCGAAGAGACTCGCACTAGAATCACAAGCTCTTTTATGCACATGCACATACAGTATGGGAACAAAACGTACACCAAGAAAAGGGCTCAATATGTCATGTGTAATATCTTGTAAGTAACAAATATTATAGAAATTGGTGACCAACTGATATCTTTGTGCAAAACACAAAGCTGCACCTAAGCTGCTCATGTATATCTCTTTTTTGTGTCCATATATACGCCGGGATCCTGAGTCGAGGCTAATCCTTGCTGTGGCCGTGTGTCCTGGATCCTGAGTCCTGGATCCTGAGTTCTGGATCTGAGTCCTGGACTTCGAGTCGTGGCTGAACCTGTCACTGTGGTCCTGCCTGACTCTCACCATACTACTTCCCTGATGGCTCCCACAAGATTGCTGACATTCTTGTGGATTCATCTTCTTATTATCGACACATGCATTTCCAAACATTTGGACTTCCTATGTTGTAAATGTATTATCTTTTCGATTTACACACAGCATCTATTGCACGTCTGTCTGTCCTGGGAGAGGGATCCCTCCACTGTTGCTCTCCCTGAGGTTTCTCCCATTTTCCCCGTTAAACTGTGGGTTTTCTCTGGAAGTTTTTCCTTGTACGATGTGAGGGTCTAAGGACAGAGGGTGTCGTGTTGTCATACTGATATTCTGTACACACTGTGAAGACCACTGAGACAAATGTAACATTTGTGATATTGGGCTATATAAATAAACATTGATTGATTGATGTATAATTATGTGCAACGTTCTACACAACAAGTTATTTGATTATTATTTTAAAAACAAGACAATACTCCCGAGCAGTACCAAACAGTTTCATAACAACACTACTTCCTTTGTGAAGCACAGCACTGCTCCAACACTTGATTGCGCAATCGCTTCAACCAAAACAAACCAGACCTGTTGAGTAACTCCTCAGCGAGGGACAATGAGAAACTGAAGAGAGAGCACTTACACTTCAGGATGAGACATTTGATAAGCAGTAATTAATTCTCACAGTTAAAAAGAGACAACAACAGTGTACTGGAGAGAGATTAACCATTCACAAAGTGTAAAAACAAAGCAGGGCTGTAATGTAACAGATGTATTTGAGCAGTGCATCATGCCAGAAGGAAAACTCACCGTTAAGCTGATCCAAGATAAGATAAAATAAAACCTGAGATGGAGCTGCACTGCAAACATATGCTAAAGTATGCTGCACATGAACTGCATCATAACTTGAGTGCAGGGTGTGGTGATGGAGGGGGCCAGTGAGGGATGCAGCACTGATACAGAGTTCAGAGGAGGGGGAGGGGACAGCAGGCTGACAGAAGAGAGACACAGAAAGAAAGAGGGTGAGATTTCATCATTTGCCTGCATGGTACTACCTCCAGAGAGCCAGTCTAATTAAAGTGTCTATAAATAAGTGGATCGCTTTCCTGGAGCGCACTTCTAACACTTGTCTGTCCTCAGTGGGTTTCACAAACACTGTGAATGAATGGCATCGGGGCAAAGAGTGCTCAGCTAATTCCCAAAGGGAAAAACATAAAACGCCTCAGGACATCACACTTTTCAGGTCATAACTAGAGATGGAACCGTAAGTCGCCATGTTTAAATATGAGCATCATCTTGTTTATCAGAGTACAACAGGTATAGTGTTTTCTAGGGAGAAGTCTTTTTTAAAGTTACTTTATCTTGGGACTTGATTGAGATGTGATTGGAGAAGCGTCTCTTTACGACATAGAACTTAAATGACTGTACTCTAGACTTCTGGATATATCATCCATGTTTTGGATCTAGAAGTCTTAGAACTGAAATCAGGTCAGTTCCCCTGCTAATATGTAATTTAGTTATTTTCAGAGGTTTAAAAGATAGCAGTTGTCAAACTAGAGACGAATGCATAAAATAGTAATGGACACCAAAGCAGGAAAGAAGGACAACTCCACTTCAGTTCCAAGAGAAAAAGTGCTGTTCCTTTTGTCACCAAAACAATAGTGTTGTGGTTCTGCTCCAATAACAGTGTAGCCCTACAGCCTCCTTTGGTGTAAAACAGGTCAAAGAATACCATCTAACAATATATTTAAATAAGTAAATATTTCTAAACTCTGAAAACCCTTTTGAAATATCCATCTATTCACTCATTATGTTCCAATGTTTCACAGGGTCATCACTTCACATTAATGTGACCAAGAAAATCTATTTGGTCTATCACTTCTCAGCCATCGGACAGTTATATATCCTTCATTTTTGATACATATACATTCACTGTTTTGTTTCTCTTCTAATGTTGATATGTATATCTGAACTGTTTTACATTGTATTTGATCTTTCTTCTTATTCATGTGTAATGGCTTATCGACATGCTGCTGTGACGAAAACATTTACCAAATTGGCAATAAAGTATATCCCATCTTATTTTATTATAATGTTGTCCAGGTTTAACGCATCTTGCGATAGGCTGGATCATTGGGTCAGTGTTATGTGTCATTTCCTGTTAAAAAATGTATGCTCGAATAAATTACATGGAGCCTCTCTGCATGCTGGCTGTTTTAAGTGTATGTAGAAAGGTCTCAACGGCATGATTTAAACTAGTAGAAAGATAATCTAAAACGACATTGAGCTTCATGGAATATTGTTGGGGGGGCAGAATAAACTGCATGTAAATGTGGGCAATGTAGGAAATAAAGTTGAGTTTTAGTCTCAGGTGCCAGTAGTTCCTAGTTTTGCTCAATAGAGGACAGTGTTGGCCTAAGAATAGGCTAGTCTTGAACTGGCCGAACTGGTCTTGATAGGGGGAGAGGTCCTAAAGCAGGGGTGGGGAACCTCGATTTGCTACGGCCCTCGAGGTAATTTATAAACACACGCAAAAAAGAAAAAAATTAAAGAAATCTAGACGGCAAAAAAATTAAACAAGCGAGTACCTATTTTTCCTGGCCAAGGTCAGGGTCCTTGAACACAACACGAGCCTAACGTGTCATCACGTGGTATATGTCTCGTCTGACAGGGGTGCAGTTCTTCTGACGGAGAGCACCAGAGCGTCGTACCCATAAGGCAGTGGTTCTCAAACTTTTTCTGTCAGGCCCCCCCTTTGGAGAAAAAAAAAAGTCGGGCCCCCCCAACACAAATAGTCAGGCTCAGTGGCGGCGCCAGAGATTCTATTTTGGGGGTGCTGTGGGGTAGCTTGACGTTTCATAGAGGGTGCTCAAACATTTAGGGTTTCCCATTAATGTACTGGTCGCTACAGTGGAATGTTCTACTGCAACAATCCCCACACACACACACAGAGCCAAACTTTAATGAAACACAGAGACCCAGACGTAATAGTACTGTATAATATTATTTTCGAATCAATAATTTTTAAAACATTTTTTTTTTTTTTGTTATGTTTTTTTTTTTTTAACCATTTTTCCTCCTGGTCTCTCGCGCCCCCCCTGTCATGCCTCTGCGCCCCCCTGGGGGGGCGCGCCCCCACTTTGAGAACCACTGCCATAAGGAGCCGGACACATGCCGCAGTATTTTCGTGGCTGTGTCTTTAGTTGTAATCCCAGTGGCGATTTGTTCATCTGTCATACTGATCATACAGTCAATAACTTTGTTGTTATTAGCATCTGGTTAGCTAGCTATGCTAACGAATATAATAAGCTTTTTCTTCAACCAGTGAGGTAAAGGCACATCTTTATATGATCATTGTAGTTATAAAAAAACAAGATAATAATGTAATTTTTTTTATTAATAAACAAGAATAGTTTGAAAGGGGAGTGATTTGTAAAACATCCATAAAGAAAAAATAAATCTGCTTACAGTTCTGTTTCATATTGATGTTGAGAGATCATCTATCCATAGATCTCCTAATGTTGCTCTCAAAGTGCACCAGATTGATGCTTTTAACTTCAACATTTAAAAAAAAATCTTCCCGGGGGAGCATGCCCCTCGGACCCCACTGGAGGAGGTGAGGACCCACCCCACTTAAATCAGTCCACATGGATAGGAAACTACATACTTTTGCACACATCTTGTGTCCACCATGCTTTCTGTTTTGGTGGTCATGCCACAACCGTGCACGTGAATGCATGCACGAGTCATGGTAAAATATTTGGATTAAGAGGTTGCTTTTTCTTTGCACGGCATGAAAGAAAGGCGAAATGAATGGGCTGTGATTTTAGTATTTTTAAGCGGAGGTCAATAATTTGTACGGCCCTCGGAGGATGTTGAAAAAATTGAAACGGCCCTTGAGAGGAAAAAGGTTCCCCACCCCTGTCCTAAAGCAAGGCATCTAATCTGCTCTAAATGTAAAACGCAAGTGTCGGATTAGAATACAAAATAATACACCATAATATTCGATATGGTACAAAAATACACTAAATTAAACAACAACAAAGTGTGTGTTTCAGATGTATTTCTCTTGAACAGAATCTAAAATGGACAAAACACTCTGTAGTAAACATTTCCTAATGTGTCTGTTGCTCAAAGCATCAATATCACCATCAATATATAATATAGACAATTATATAAAGGATGCACACTCATCTTTTATTTTGAAAAGTTTTGGTGTCGTGACGTCATCACCAAGAGACCACACGCCTCATTCATACCGTTCCTGTTAGCACGTCGAACTAACCAGCAGGTATGAAACATAAATCAGTTTTAGCAATGCACTGGCAGGAAATGTTTGAACATGAGTCTAGTTGCTAAGAAAGTAATAGTTTGGTCCTGGTGTTGTGTTATTGTAAAGTAATAATAGGTCTTGTTTCTAACCAGGAAGCTAACGGTAGCAAGGCTTACTCCTGTTATAAAGTTAGTTAGCTAGCGTTAGCTTTTTAGCCCGCGAAGTTTTAGTAGATTGGTTGAATGTATATACAGTGTTGTGTTTAAAAACGGAACTAACTCTTTAGCCAGTTATTTATCTTGCTGTTTGTTAAAAAAACAAACACTATTTATTGTTATGCCGCTATAAAGTCTATATACACTATTTAGCTATAGTAGCGTCAGCTCGTTTGCTCCTATAGTTGCCATCTGTCTAACGTTAAGCGCTTATTACGTTAACGTTATAAAAATCAAAGAGGAATTCCTACAAACCTGGGTAAATAACTTAAAGCTACAAAAGTAGTGAGCTTAGGAACATTTAACCAATCTCAATTGGTTAACCTACATGGACTGTTATAAGTTCTCCTTTTCTATGACAACAGGGGAATAAAGTCATATGATCAGATACTGAATGGACCTGGTGGTGATATGGTTGAGTCAACTGCTGCTTCTAATTTCTAGACTCAAACAAAATCTCCCCTCAGTGTATGTAACGGGTTTAGATGTGATCTGAACTTGCCTTATTTTGTTCGGTTGTTTTTGCAGGGTCATCATCATGGACATGCTTTATGGTCCATTGGGCCAGGGTGTAGTAGCAGGGCTGGGCTGCGGGCTCCTCCTCGGCTGGCACCTTCGGGCTCGCTTAGGTCCAACATCCAAAACCTTGATGGCAGCGATGGGGAACGGCACTGGTGAAGCGAACGTGATGGGAGAAGGAGGCGAGTTTAAGATGGTGTTAGTGGTCCGAAACGACCTGAAGATGGGCAAAGGGAAGGTGGCCGCCCAGTGCTCCCATGCTGCTGTATCTGCCTACAAACAGATGCAGCGCAGGAACCCTGAGCTTCTCAAACAGTGGGAGTACTGCGGGCAGCCCAAGGTGGTGGTGAAGGTGCCCGATGAGGACACCCTGATTGATCTGCTGGGTCACGCCAAAGAAGTGGGGCTCCCTGTCAGCCTGATTCAGGACGCAGGAAGGACTCAGATCGCCCCTGGGTCCCGCACCGTACTGGGAGTGGGCCCAGGCCCAGCTGATCTCGTTGACAAGGTCACAGGAAACTTGAAGCTCTACTAGAGTTTGCATCTGTCGGACTTGCAAACAATGTCTTTGTTGTTTAAACGAATTGCAATGAGTTTGTGTTTTTATAAAACAATTGACTCGGTTTCATACATGTGAAGTTTCAGATTTGGACACGTGCCGACTACCTTTGTTGGCTCTTGAATAGCAGCAGTAACTGCTTGATGCATACTATTTTACTGTGCTACTTCTGTGACAAAAACACCACACACTTTCCTCCTCTCTAAACAGTCTGCCAAGGTTTGTTTTTGAAGAGGAACAGACATGACAATGATTGTTGATCTCATCAGAATCCCAGGACAATAAAAGTGAAACATTTTCAGTGCAGACATTTTGACTTGTCATAGGAAAATCACCTAAACATTGGATAGATACTGTGTATATAATGATAACATTTCACTTGTTAGACGCTTTTATCCAAAGCCACTTACATATTCAATACTGTGGGCAATCCCCACAGGAGCAATTTGAGGTGAAGTGTCTTGCCCATGGACACAACGACATGCTGACTGCAGTGGGACTCGAACTTGCTACCCACTCATTCGAAGTTCAGCGCACTATCCACTGAGCCACAGCCTCCCGATGAGTGTTGGAGAACCCATTCCTGTCAGCTGCTATGCAAATAGCAGTGCCTTAAGTTGTCTAGCATAATTTAAATCAGTACTGCATTATTTTTGCAGCGGAGCTGAACAACGATGTCATATGAATATGTCACTGAATTGATTTGTTTAGTTATACAACTCTGAAGTATATTAAATGTTCTAAGTCTTGCATTTACGCCTTAGTTTTTTCATTCCCATGGCGCATTTGTCCCAATGTATTATGAAGCTCACCTCCTTAATTCATATTTAAACAGTGCTTCAAGTGAGGAATGTGGCACTTTATAGTGAACAGGTCTATAACTTGTTTAAAATAATATTTTTATTTAAATATCTGGAAGATTAGACCAGTAACCTTTTTTTTTTTTTTATAATATAGGAATATCGTTTCATATTGATTGCAGGCCCCTTAATTGAAACTGTAAAGAGCAAGAATCAGTGATAACAGCAAACATATTGTGATACAACTTGCAGTTAACACCACTGCTTGAAATTGTTTAACCTTCTTAAACTCATCTTATTCTTTAACATATCCACATATCTTATGAGCATCTACTCAAATCTTCTGAAAAGTAACATTATACCCTGATCATTCAGCGGTTTGAAAATGAATTATATAAATATGTTATGACTTGAAACAAGTTGAGATGGTGGACATTGCACAATGTAGACCAATACAAGTACAATACAAGTCAGAGGAGCAGGTTGAAATCCAATCCAACATCAGAGTATCCAGCTAAGTCAAGACCCAAGAAATGAATGTAGTCTCTAGAACACTACTGAACTGTGTTCAGACAAAGTGGTTTTACGATACTCTCACATTATCTCGGAGATTTGTCTGACATTCACTTCAACTGAATTTAGAAAGGAGTTTCCTGTTTCTGTGCAATATCCTGTCCTTTCAGACTCCCAAGTTCAGCTTTGGTCTGCAAATATTTCTGCAAAAGTCAGCCAAAGGAAGTGCTGATACACTGTTTGGAAATGGAGAAGCCCTTATTCTAGGAGTCCGTATTCAATGTGGGTCTCATTCACCAACCGTTAAGAAAAGAAAATCTTTAAAAACCCACCGAGGCAGTTTTCACAAGGATTCTGACATTACATTTCAAAGAATCTACACACATGCTGGTGCAAAATACTTGTTTTTTTATTTATTCTACAACTGTTTTATATAGGATTTAAATAATATTTCGAATAAAGATTTTTTTTTATTATTTTACGAAGCATTACAGCATTTTAAAATACACTTCAACACTGAACAATTTATATAATTTTTATTTTTGATCCACTCCCGACACTACTAAACATGAGCTTGTTTGATGTTCACTTCCTGTAGAATTGTAGATTTAAGTACACATCCCTCTAGTCTCATGACCTTTTATGCAGATCAGAAGGGCATTAAATAATAATCAACTGGCGTGCATTTTCTATTTAAATGGGATTCATCACTATATTATCATATAGGAATTCTGCAGTTAAAGATTCATGATATAGGAATATATTGGTATTGTGGCTTTTGTGTAATATTATGTTGGAGTACAAACTACATGTCTTTCATACTTCCATCAGATCCCTGACCGCCCCCTGACAGTTTTGGGGGCTAAATGTTCAGCTATCTGATTGGACGGAAGTTAAATGTGACCTGCTGCTTTCTCCACCTACACAACACGACACAATCAGAACTTTCTTGACAAACAAGAAGCCTTTATTTTTAAGTGGAAAACAAAACCGCTGTTTCATTCATTATGATCCTGATTATGCACAATCAAGTATCTTAAGTGCACAATTTAAATCTAAAGGTAATTTAGATAAGAATATAAGTTCAAAGGAGTTAATGATTGATTTCCTGTATACACGCAAAAGCCTTTGATAAAAACTTCAAATTACCACCAAGTCCTGTGATACACCGCAGCACGAAGGGGGTTTTTGGGGGGGGGGCCAAGTTAGGTCCCAACAGGTTCTGCAGTCCCCTCCCTGAGGTGGAGATGGGTCGCCCACGTTAGAGCAGGTATTCTAAAGCACATGGGAAATGTTCGGTCCTGAAGTTAATTTGTTTTAAGAGAGGTCCTTCAATAGGCCTTTGCGGGAAGGAATGGAACTTCCTGTAAATTCATACATAAAATACTCTTGGTGTTTCAGACCCATCGTAAGTGTGTGTGGGTGAATGTGATGGTAGTGTGTCAAGGATTGTGGGTCGTGGAAAGCGGCGGTTCTCATGTTTCAAATATAGAAGAACATGCGAAGCTTTTTTTGTCGTCTGAAATATACAATAATTAAAATGCATTTACAGTCGGACCAGAAGAAGCTGCTACACACATCACAAAAGGAAGAGGTTCTACAATTAATTTTCTTTTCACTTACAGGTGCAAATCCAGATGCTTCACAACAGACCAATTTTTATTTTTTTTTTTATAAACCGGAGTAGAGGACTAGCTCTTCTCACCAAGCTCCTTCTCACAAGCCCCTCCCCATTGATACATAAACCATTTCCCATTCAAAATCCAAATAGACAAAAAGAAACAAATATAATTCTAGTCGAATACGGAATGTGAGAGAAAATTTAATCTTTTGGATTCAATTCTTTTCTTTGACAACAGAAATAAAACTGAGAGTTCCTTCATGACAAAAAAAAGGAAAGAAAGAAAAACCGAAGAGAAAAGGGTGTCTGTGCGGCCCCGCTTGCCTTGTAGGGGGCAGACTGACGCTCTGGTGAAGGACTGTGGGACACGGAATGGATGTTTGCCCCAGCCTGCACGTGGAGGAGAAGGGTAATGAGGGGGGGGGGGGGGTCTTTACATGCCGTAGCCAAAGCCTGGCTGAGCAGCTGGCGGAGCGAAGCCTGCGGGCGCCTGGTAGCCGTAGCCGTACGGTTGCTGGGGAGCCACGGGGACGGTGGGGCCCGCCGTCAGCATCAGCTGGGGTGTGCCTGAAAGGAACACACAGGGATTAAAACAAGTGACTGGTATTCATATTCAACTAGAGCCTGTAAATGATCATAGTGCACCCTTATGGATCTTTTTTGGGAGACACTTAAGGTGAATGGGATGATATATTTAACAAATAGATAAACATGAACGTTCCCCAGGTTAATCAATTTAAAAAAGGCACATTTTTTAAATATGCAAACGTTATCCTATTTAATATTTGCAATTCAAACACATTTGAAGGGGGCTTTTAAAAAATTTGAAATCTAAAAAAACACAGCTGTTCTTGTTATGACAGTGAAATGGACACAGACATCATTAGAGGACGGTTACCGTAGACGATGGGTTGCGTCTCTGTTGCCTGCTCCTCCTCTTTCCTTACAGTCTCTGAGGTTTCTAGTTTGTCTACCTGCAAAGCAAAGAAATGATAGAATTAGAACTGAACAACACCTAACAAGGACAACACCATACTCGCCAAGTACAAGACAGATATATTTGTTAAAGAATCTTTCATGACAAAGGATGCTCATGTGGGCCGCCACGCATTGCAGATTTCACACAGTAGCAAAACAATACAAATAAAAATCATGATGAAAATCTTAAGGTGGTTGAACCAGTAGTAGTGGAGGTCTCGCTAATAAATACCATAACAAATCATTGCCTTTCCTCTGTCTGTGTGGCCTGGTTGTCATTTACAATACAAACAGCCTTTTCTTTAAATAAAAAAACTGACAGAACACAACAGGCAGCAAGTCAACGGGCAAAAGGCTGATATCAGCTGTTGAGGGGAGAGCAGCAGCAGCAGCCCCTGGATGCATGTTATATCTACAGACAATAGTCGTGGCTTCATTCAGATTCCCCATGCCTCTTCAGACACACTGTACGTTCAAAGCTCCACAGTAAACAGACACAGCATCATGCTCTGTGTGATGCACGGCTGGCAGTGAGTCAGAGGCTGCAGCACTGAGATGCAGTTTGACAGGAGGGGGGGTCTCAGGTCAGGTGCTCTCCATAGCTCCAGCCTTTCTACAGGAAGCCAGGCACATAAACAGCCTGCTGCTACGTATCAGCAAGAGACGTGTCTATGCATGCTTTATTCATATGACCAGGCGATTCACAACAACATACAACTCATACTGTGCAGTGTCCATATCTGAGAGTGGAACAGTTATGAAGGATGTGTCAAATATACTCTGTTTGCTCTACGTGCCATGTTGAAAATAGCTATAGCTAGAACATTAAAAGAAATGTGTCAAAAGTTTTGCTTCTCTCACTCCCTCCTCATAGTGACATTAATAAATGGGCGAGCATGTGTCGCTTATGAGCTGTGTTTTCACACTTAATAAAAAAAAAAAACAATCAGGCTTCAAAACAACATCTCAGGTTGTCATTGAGAAACTTCCTGTTTCGACGGACCAATTTCACTTCAGCAGACCCCCTCAGATAATATCAGGACATTAAGATGAGGCCTTTCACAATTAAAGCTCTATAAAATGTCAAAATACAAGCAATGTTAGCGCTACATTTGGTAAATAAAATACAAAAAATGTACTGTTTTAGTCGTACACAAAAGGACATTTATAATTGTGTCAAACACATTCATTCATTTAGCAGGTTAAACAGTGTGACCTCTTCTCAGAGTGTTTCTGTTCTTAAAACCTGACATCCTGACCCCAACGTGTTACTCATCCACAACACATCTATTACTATCCAATCCTGAAGCCCGTTGGATTTGCATGCATCCCCTGACTGGATTAGCATGTTGAGGTTTAATCTGTCTGAATATGTGAGGCACTACATATCTATAAAGTTCCTAAACAGGTCTAATGTCAGCCTTAAGGTGTCTCTCTGACTGTGTCAAAGTGAGAGTGTAGCTAAAACCATGCACACTCAAAGCCCGAGCTCAACACTTTGAGATCAAAAACAGAGCATTTAGCTTTCACCTGTTCCTTAACTGCATCAACCTGGAAGAGAAGAGGTGCAGCATAAAGGAGACATTACAAATATTTCCCTGGAACAAAATTTGAGTATGTCAATTCAATACTTTCAACTGGAATTTAAGTCATAGATAAACAATGCTATCTTCATCTTTTTATTTTTTGTTTCCAAAAAATGGTCCATGAAATGAAGATGGTTTTATAGATCAGACTCAAGAAAGTCAAAGTACCCAAAAAATGATGGTAGGATTATAATTGATCAATGAATGTCTTAGTTGGAATAATAGATGCAGCACAATACAAATCTGATGGTTTCAATTCAAACGGACTAATCAGCATCCCTATACTTGACTGCACTGTCTAAACAATTAAAACCAAGCTTAGACTATAAAAGTATTGACTTTCCCCCCATGAGGTAACCTGCATGAATCTGCAGAAAAACAAAGTAAACTAAACCACGTTTGTGTGTATTGCTTTGATGCACTGACATTCAAATCAAAATATTCCTCCTGAAAAACATGTGACCCACCTTGCTGAGGTACTCCCTCATGACCTGGATGAAGTATGGCATAGAGAAGTCCATGAGGTTGTGCCTCCAGGCGGTCTCCATCACCACGTCGGGCCGCAGCAGGTCGTAGCAGGAGAACAGGCAGGCGGCGAAACACTCCTTCTTGTCCTCCTGCAGGAACCAGGACAGCAGCTCCTCGGCCAGCTCCACGTCCTTCGACTCCGACGCGTACTGCATGGCGTCCTGCAGACGAGGCAGCACACAAAGGGTCAGGGAGGTTCTAAACAGTGTTAGAGACACATTGGTGAAGAAAGAAAAGGCACCTTGTAGAGCTTGTCCTTCTTGCACAGCTCCACACTCTGTTTCCAGCGGTTGTTGCCCTTGAAGAGGTACGCAGCGATCCGTCTGAACTCGATCAGCTCGTGCTTCTCCAGGCGCTGGGCCAGGGAGATGTTGTCAAAGTTGTCGTAGGCGTCTATTGATGTCCTCAGTGCCTGAGTGTGAAGGGAAAGGAGAAGATTATTTAGTCAAAGAAGGACATTTAGGAAATAAAAAGATCAAACACTGTCGAAGGATCTCTTACCAGATAGTCCTCCTCTGTGATGAAGAGGTTGTTAAGTGCTTCATTGACTGATTTGTTGTTGTGGCTCTGTACTGACCGCATGTAGGGTTTGACCAGAGGCAGCTGTTTCACCTGTAGACACACATGCACACTCATCATCTCACTAGCCAAGCTTCCATTCTAATTAAGCACACATTTATACACAATGTCCAGAGAATCTGCGAAAGAACGCAGAAGGCATCTTTCCCATCCAATAGGGTCGCTCGCCTATTTGTTAACTAATTAGACCCTCCAGAAAAACGCGATTCTGCGATCGCAGAATTTACCGCATAATCAGCAAAATGGCGCAAAAAAAGGCCGCATATTTATCAACTGGCCGCATAATGCCCGCATTTTTCCACAAAAAGTAAAAAAAAAAAAAAAAGTTAACTCGTCTTGACGTGACGTCATCAGCTCGCGCATCACAGAATGTAAACAACACTGTATCAGTGAACGTGTGGAGCTCACACGATAGAGAAAACACCAAGATGAAAAAATCTAATCCATCTCATTTACCGACGAACATTTCTACTAAAGACCGGGCAAAAAGTGGGGGGAAACTATTCTGCACCCCGTGCAACTGTGTGTTGGAGCATAAGAGAAAATCGACTGTGGCGACCCACTTTGATTCATTCAAACATTCGAAAATGCTTTCTGCTGCTGCGGACAAGAAAGCCATTCAACTCACGTTCACCAAGGCATCAACCTCCAAAACCCTTTCGAGGGCTACAAGAAACAAAGTGAGTAGCCTACAAGATTGAAGCTGGTCAGATAACGAACGAGTAAATGAAAACAGAATGAGGCGGAGAAGTGTGTGTGTGTGTGTGTGTGTGTGTGTGTGTGTGTGTGTGTGAGTGAGAGAGTGTGTGTGTGTCTGTGTGGGAGAGAGATAGAGAGAGAGTGTGTGTGTGTGTGTGTGTGTGTGTGTGTGTGTGTGTGTGTGTGTGTGTGTGTGTGTGTGTGTGTGTGTGTGTGTGTGTGTGTGTGTGTGTGTGTGTGAGTGTGAGAGAGTGTGAGAGAGAGAGAGAGAGAGAGAGAGAGAGAGTGATTAAAATAGCCCAATTGCTTTTACAATAAATAAACATTGAATGTGTTTAATTGAATAGTAAAGGGGTTTAACGTTAGTGGCCGGTTGTGTGTGAGAGAGAATAAATAAGACAGCCCAATATTTTAAAAAATTGTTATTCTTTTCCCCCGCATATTTAGCATATTTCGCAACTTCCCGCAATTTCAACGCATAAAATCACATAAAAACCCTGCATGTTTAATCGCATAATCAAGGATTTTAGCCCGCGGTTTTTTCTGGAGGGTCTAACTAATGATTTGTTTTGTCAAGTTTCTGAATGCCTCTTTCCAAGAAATGATGAGCACATCTCTAGTAAACACAAGATTTCAGGTGGTGCTTTTGCATGATTCTTTGTCAAGGTTTTATAAAGATCTGGTGATTAAATCAGCTAACTGATTAAATCATTTGAATGTCAGAAAACTAAGACGATTTTCAGTCGAGGACAGCCCTAACATCTAATGCCGTTATTGAAAAAGTAGGAATTGGGTGCATGGCGATAAGGATGCTGATGTTACTGTAAGGTGTCATTCAATTATTGCTAAGAACAAGATCTTATTAAAAGAGTGCCATTAAATCTTGTGAAAACATGTTGTTTCTTTCATGTATTAATTTAAGCAACATTAAAGTATTTGTCCACACAGATCTGATTTCTTCATCTGGCATTTCTTCCCTTTTTCACCTGAGCCAAGCATGAAAACAGTTTTGGAACACTGAAGTCTTATTGGTTACCTTGCTGAAGAAGTTGACAGCACGGGAGTGGTCCAGTCTGGGGGAAAGCACTATGAGCAAGTCATTCAGTAACAAGGGCTTGAACTCCAGATAGAACTGTGTGGCTTTGTAGTACAGCTCCACGTTGGCCACCTGCAGGGAGCAGAGGGATGTTATTAGAAACCATAATTAGCAGCAGGGGTTTTATCGTAAAACAAAACTGAAACTAAAATACTTCGTCCAGTACCAGCATGCATTTCCATCTACGATTTAAACATTATAGCCATTTCAACAACATTTGTAAATATTTGTAGCTACATACTACAGAGACAATATACATGGCCCTAACTCAAATCTAAATAAAATGACTGCAAAACTAAATATAAACCCACAACCTTGTGTGAAAATAAAACTAAATGATCAAACACACTGTAAACTAAATGGAAAAGTCAAAAGTTGAACAAAATACAAATTAATTCAAAATTAAAATTATTACTGTGATTAGCATTAACATTGGGAAATATATTACAAAATGTGGCATTTTGATCCTTTTTCATTACTTTTTAGGATAATATAGGGAAAACAGAATAGGATTTTAAATCAGAAATCATAAAACCAAAATTGGAAATATTTAAGGCAATATGTAAAACATCATCCCTAGTCATGGGGGTTACTACAAGACAACATGAAAATATAAGGATGTTAAATAAAGATAATCGTAGTTTTGACAACAGCACCTTGGTGATAATGTCTTTGAACTGGCCCTCCTTCCAGGCGTCTGTGGGGTGGTTCATCATGGTGATGATGGCGTTGTCAAACTCCTCATACTTGTCGTACAGGAAGACCAGCTCGGCCCACAGGTGCGCCTGCTCCGCTGCTCTCAGGACCTTCGGGATGTTCACTCTGGACCAGAAGAGCTCCAGATGCTCCCTCATCTTCTGCGGCTTGAACTTGGAGTACAGGATGGCGAGCTCCGTGAACATCCCCATGTGAGCGCGCTCCAGGCCCAGGGCGGCCTCCAGCATGGTGATCAGCTCCTCAAAGTAAGCGCGGTCCTGGGAAAGAACCAATAGAATGATGAGTTAGATGTGTGAATCAAGGCCAAGTAGAAATTAGATGAAAAGAAATGCCTTCCATCTTACCTGGTAGTAGTTGATCAGCTCCTCCAGCTCGTCAGCGTGCACCACGATGTGGAGACCGCACATCTGGGCCAGTCGGAACTCCTTTCCGTCCACACAGGCGAAGCACACCTCCTTCCAGGTGCGGGTGCTGTTGGCCTTGCGGGCGCCGTCCACAGCGGCCTGGTACTCCCCGAGGTGCACCAGAGTCGAAGCCAGACGACCGAAGTTGGAGACGTTGTTGTAGAGAAGCTTCGCGGCATCGTACATTTTCTCATCGTAGCAGCGGTCACCCACCTAGCGAACAGGAAAAACAACAATACAGTTCATAAGTTAACAATGAATGAGAACACTGCACAAAGCTCTCATGGTGCAGATTCAAGTACAGTGTAACTCAATAGTTAGCAGGCAGTTGAAAATGACTACATTTTTGACCCAACAGCGCAGAGAGGAGTGAACTTAAATGAATGATAATATTGCACTTTATTATAAAACAACTAGAATAAAGTAAAATAGCTGAGAAGAGTAATAAGCCTCAATATTAAAACTGAAATGACAATATGGCCTTCCATTTCTGACAGAGGTTTTCAGAGCAGTGCTAACCTGTTGGATGTGGGCGTTGTTGGGTCCGTTGATGAACTCCTCCAGTTCTGCCAGGCGGTTGGTCTTGGCCAAGGCAAAGATGAGCTCTGTCTCCACATAGGACTCGCGGGCCTTCTTACGAGCCATCTGCAGGAATTTCACCAGGTCCTCCCAGTTTCCTGAAACACATGGACAGAGATACAAAGTTAATGTTGTGTTTCTAAATAAATAATGTTTCTTCTTTTTGATTATTTTCATTTATTATCAATAGTAATCCATTTTTATTTGATTAGTGTATTTCTTTCTTGTATCTTTCATTTATTAATAGTACTTTACTTCTATTGTATTCAGATCTTTAAATAGCTTAGATGCTCAATTTATAAATATAGCTTTTTATATTTATGTTTGTATTTTATATTAATTTCATGTGCAATGCCTTGTTAGCATTCTGCTGTATTAAAAAAATGTCCCAATTTAGAATCAATAATCTTAATATCCCATTTATGAATGATCTAATATGATACATAGGCTCTGTATTTGACAAAGAAAATCATAGCCTTTAAAACTATGAACTGTGGGGAGTTGAGTCACAGGGGGATGAAGGTGGAGTGTTGCTACTGGTCTGTGGTTAAATATACGAGCCCCTTCTCTGTGACACTAATATCTCTACTACAGCAATAAAATGTGTTTATTTATTTAAGGGTGTGCGACACTGCATCAACTGTATTTTATGCTGATATCGTGCAGTTTCAATAAAGATTTGCTGCGACTATCAGCAGATACCTCTTGAAGAAAAAACAACAAACTCAACACAACCCATCTGATTTGATTCATATTGATTGCTTTCAATCGAAGTGGCACCGGCGAACAAACAACAGCTGCCGATGTTCAGCGAGTGATCTGCTGACAGAATGTATGGTAGTCTTCTTTCCCTCAATAAGTTGTTGTTTTTAAAAGCCCTTTGTCATCGGCAGAAAAAGGCCTTCACAACTGGAAAAAACATCAACATGTGGCTTTTTCCCCTCTCTTTTCTGTTTTTAAGTCTCCTTACCGCTCTTATCAGCAGCCTGCACCACCTCCATGTATGCAGAGGGATCGTCGGCTTTGATGTAGGAGTCGATGGCCTCTTTAACCAGGTCCTTCTGGAGCTGAGCCTTAGCCAGCTGGCTCCACACGGCAGGCTCATTGCAGCGCTCCGCAAACTCATAGGCCCGGTCCAGGTTGCCAATATGTTCGATCAGCACCTGGGTACAAAAAGGAAAAGAAAGACAGTGAAGACTTGTTCAGGCAATCAGGGATCAGTGTACCTGCTCAAGATCTGATGACTGACCTGCACAGCAGAGGTGTTGACATCAAACTTCTTGAAGATGGCGAAGGCTTCCTCGAAGAGCTCGTTGCTGATGGCGATGTTAGCGATGTCGGGGGCGTCATAGTTGTCTAGCCTGCTGATGTACTCCATCACTCGGGTACGGTCGGCTTTGATTGCGGTTAGGATCAGCAGGTTCTGCAGATTTCTGTGGGGAAAATACATGGAACCCTTAGCACCCTTTGCCATCTCAATTTGAAATGATACATCTTAACACAATCAGTTACAAATAAACACCTGTGTTCACTGAAGACAGAGTTGTCCAGCACAATCTTCTCCAGCAGCTCGATGAGCTCGTTGGGCAGGTCTGCGGTCATGAAGGCCTTGACTGTGACGGACACCTCCTCTGGGTCCTGGGTCTCTGACAGCGCTGTCTGCACCACCTGAAGGGCGGAGGAGCAGAGGCTAAAGTTGCGAAACTTCACAGATGTGCTTCCTTTGAGATCTCAAAACATACTCACAGTAGAATAAGATTTTAAATAACGGCGCAACTACAGGATATAATTAAGATGGGGAGTACTTTAGCTAATGGGAAAGCAGAAGCTCTAAACTGACTCGATAGGAGAGCTTTGCAGTGAAGATAAAAAGCAGCAGGCTAGGGTCTGGATGAGAAAATGGTTGGGGAGACCGTCCAACACGGGTTGTTTATTCTTTTGCAAGAACTTGAGGGGTCATTGTGTGCTAGCTAACATTAGCTGTAAGGTCTAGAAGGTTTAACGTTGCTTAACAACACAAATAGCTACTCCTAGAGGTCTCATTGGATTTTGGAAAGTAATTATCGATATTAAAACTCCCACACGTGTAAAATTGCATCGAGGTGGCCTTAATGACTTCAAACAATCCAGGAGATTTAAGACTTGATCAGGTTTAAACTCATCAGATTACCAGATAACCTTAGCTGCCAAATAGCATGTCCAGAGGGGCGAATCGGCTGAAAACTCCTTTTGTGTGAAGGCAGTTTTAAAGAAGCAACAGTTAGTTACAGCACATTATCTCAAAGGAGCTGTACTTCACCTGGTCAATGAGTGGTCTTCTGAAGGGGTTGGTCTCCAGCAGCACGCTGGCCCACAGGTCAGGGTCTTTGCGGCGCACCAGGTAGCGAGACAAGCTCTTGAACAGGGAGTTCTCATTGCAGACCTGACATTAAAAGAAGAAAAGGTTAAAAAAAGGAAGGTGAACTGAAACAGAGAGATTAAGATACAAAGGTGAGATGCAAGTACAAATCCTCATCCTCACATTGATCAGCTCCTGGTCACACTGTCCTCTCTCGTAGGCCACACACGCCAGGTGGGGGTCTCTCTTCTCGCAGTACTTTCCCACCACACGGCTGTCGTAGAAGGGGTTTTCCCTCAGGAAGCGTTCAGGGTTGTTGTTGCTGTCGATGTAGATCTTAGCCAGGGCATTGTGGGTGGCGGGCTCCTCGCAGCCTTCGTGGATACGAGACTCCAGCCAGGGCAGCAGCAGCTTCAGTCTGGAAGAGGAAAGGAATGTCAGGAATTTCTCTGAATGCTCACACGACATCTCGGACATGGACAAAGAACAAGGTACTAGACAGGCAAGGTTCTTCATGTGCAGATCTGTAGACTTGAATAGGTCCCAGATTCCCCTTTTAATTACTGTATTACAAAGATAAATTGTCATTGATAGAAAAGTCGTCCAAATGTAGGATACTCAATCATCTGGTGTTTCTGACAGAACTGAAACAACTGTCTACTACCTTTTCTACATTTAAATCAAAACTTCACCCTTATCTGGGAAGACAACATTTTCTATTATTTTCTATTAAGAGGCATGTATGTGGAATAGTGCATTACCTGTTCCTCTTTTCCACCTCAGCAACCAGTTCATCGGTAGAGAACTGTCCCCTGACGACCAGGATCAGACTCTTGATGACATCCTCTGAGCAGTCAACATCCAGGAGACCACCGACCACAACAGGCAGACGGCTGGGATTCACCTGAGACACAAATTCAACCATAGATCACACAAAATGATTCCTTGAATGCAGGGTTTTGATGTAGAGAAGTTGCTTCTTGTTGAGTCTTACCTTCTGAACATAGATCTCGATGTACTTCTGCAGGTTGTTGCGGTACAGGTAGAGCACCAGGTCGTGGACAAAGTCAAAGCGGTCACAGACGATGATGAGTGGCAGCTGGTCGGTGAGTTTGGCTTCCTGTTGGTTTCGCATAGTGGAAAGAATGAGGACAGATTCACAAAGGTAACACAACTGACGTAACAGACATTAAACCCACAAAACATCAACCAACAGGGCTGATCTTCTACCACTGCACTCCACGTGTCATTTTTTTTAATAGAATACAGATTTATTTTTTGACAGGTGTTGTTAATGGCTGTAAGTAAGACATTTATCAGATTCACTGAAAATGAAATTTGAGATATCATTTTCCGTAAGTGATTCTAATAACATATGTAATGCAATATCAATGGGGAGGAAAATAACAACAAATGGACATAACATTGCAAAATTAGTGTGTTTCACAGACACGAAGTCAAGGAAGACAAACATATTCATAATAGAATGAAGTAATCCAAAGTAATTATCCTAATAGAGATGCACCAATTTCTATTTCATTTTCCAAAATTCAGGTTTTTTGGAAAGAATATAGATTTCCAATTTTGTTTCCTTCATTATTTTTTTACTTTGTTTTTCTTCACAGAAAATGCAGGGTCTGAAAAAAGGCTAAATCAGGCAAAGAAAGTCGTTGGTAAACCCTGTGTGTGTAGCTGGTCATTGGTGCATCTCTATTTCTTACTGAATCCAGATGTATGGTCAACACTACACAGCACTTAAAGCTAATCCTTTGTCCAAATACGGGACTACACACTATACACACAGGCACCTTAGGCGTCTTCAATAATGGAGTGCAAGACCCTAATTTGTTCACCAATAACTGCAATAACACACAAAACATCCAATGAATGACTAGGACTACATAAAGCTATGTAGTATGGGTGTATGCATGGTGGTGTATGAGCATACACGCCTGCCTACATACAAATCCCAGTTTCAATCCTGAGGCTGAAGTTCAGGGGAAGGGGTGAAAGCAAAAAAAAAGGGGAGGGATCCTGCACTGCGTGGTAGGACCGATTTACCTGATACATGTCCTGCCATCCCAAAGACAAAAGAAGAAAAGCACAAAAGGTAATTGACTGCTGCGGATCTGCTAGTGACGGTTATAATGTTCTGCCCTGGTCAAAATGTTAATATGCAAGATTTCCTTTCAATAGCAGGCATTATGATAGAGACAAACTTGGCACTTGAAAAACAGTGTTATAAATTCTTCTTCTGTGCTTTCAAATGTCAACACGTAAGTGTTTTGACTCAAGACCAATATGGTCTAAAAGTTGGATAAACTGTTATTGTTCAGTATGGATAAAAAAAAAAAACAATGCAGATCGGGTTCAGAAAGATACAATGTGCAAGGGAGAGAGAGTGAAAAAAGTAGGGATGCACCGAATATTCGGCCACCGAAATTTATCGGCCGGTTTTAGCACCGAAAAAATATCACCGAATGTCAGAGAACAGGGTTACGTTGATCATACTCCGCATATTTGTCCGGGTGTTTTGATTTCAAGTGTTGAGGAGTAATCCCGAAGTGGTGAAAGTCTTTGCAGTTACACCCCCTCGAGAAATGTCAGCTGAACACGTTTTACAAATCGCAATCCGCACCTCTTTCTCTGATATTTTGAAATATCTCCGAGCGGCAGACATGTTGGCTGTGAGCCAGCCGCGAGCAGGGTCGCGCGCCGCGCTTGTCGCCGCGTTTTGATTACGCCTTTCGGCATTCGGTTTTCGGCCAACTGTTTCCTATTTTCGGTATCGGTTTCGGCCAAGAATTTCCCATTTGGTGCACCCCTACATACTAATGTAATGAGCATCAGGTAAACGTACCCATTTCTATTTTTTGAATCACAGATGGGATG
>NW_011348992.1:9117-30547 GCF_000735185.1 Notothenia coriiceps | reverse complement strand
ATGCATTCAAAAGTGCTGAATAAATGTTTTATGGACCCATAATAGTGATTATTATTTAAGTTAAGTTTTGCCATAATCATGTCTTTTTCCATAATCAGGTAGCTGAACAACATTGGTAAAAAAAATAAAAATATATATATTTATATATTTCTATTAATCATTTTCGGCCTTTCGGCATTCGGCCAACTGTTTCCTATTTTCAGTATCGGTTCGGCCAAGAATTTCGCATTCGGTGCACCCCTAGAAAAAAGCACAAGTTAAATGCGGGCGTTACCTTAAGGAAGTTCTTGACGCGCTCCGGGTCGTAGCAGTTGCTCTCTCTGCAGATCCTCTCCACCTCTTTGATCTGGCCGGTCTTGCAGGCGGCCTGGATGTATTTGAAGTGAACTTCAGCGTCCTGACTGAAGTTAACAATAGAGCCCAGGAAGTAGAACAGACCTGGTAGAGACACAGTCACATAGCTTTAGATACAGCTCCTATAGCTTCACTGATCCAAATGACAGGACTATGGACTGAGTGATGCATCCTGGAATATATAACAGAAGCACAATGACTACAGTTTTGCTTTTCCCCAGATCGGTTAAAAAATGTACAGAATGATGAAGAGATAACAATTTTGTGTCTTGTAGAGATATTTACCGTTTCAGATAGTTTGAACCCAGAAGAAGGGGGATAAAATGCTGCCCCCTATATTTGGGGCATGTGGCCAGGTATTACACCTTTAACCCTTATATTCATTGATCCAGTAATAGTTGAGGTGAACTCCACCACCCCGGCTAGTTTGTATCTATTGATTATTCTGCCTCTGCTCTGGCCTACTTGTCTAATGATGTTTGGGGACATATATCCAGGTACATAGGCATGAGGGAATGGCTGCATAAATACAACAGGAAAAACAAGTCCAGTGGCACTCTGATGTCTCCCCTGGATACAAGGATATTGAGGTCAATACCCCTGTTGTACAAAATATATTTTAGGGATTGTATTGGCTTCTTTTCTATGCTTTGCGTCTTAAAAGTGTTGGATCTTACCTTCAAAGCTCTTGAAGGACTCAAAGAGCTCAGTAAGGGACTGTGTGGTGAGCTGTTCGTGGTACTTGGAAGCCACCTGCACACAGATCTGCAGGTTCTGGCGGATGTTGGCGGACAGCATGGCCCTGAGGCACTCCAGAGAGTCCTCCACCGACAGGGAGCCAAAGTAGTTCACCAGCCACTGGAGGTAGAGGAGTATTACTTTAACGTATAGGTTGTACAACAATATCTACATTACCATGGATTGGAGGAAACATTTCACAATAAGCAATGTGTTAAAGCCTACCTCTGGGTTGAGCAGGTGTGTGTGCACCACGGCGCGCTTGATGTCGTACAGGTCGGTGTAGTGCTCCAGCGCTCTTTGAAGGAGTCCAGCCTTCTCACACAGCTGGGCGATGTGTGGACGATCGTAGTTGGTGAACATCTGGTTGCCCAGGATAGCATCAGCAACCTGCGGACATGACATGAAGCGGGAAAGAGGTTTGAAAAAGAAATGCAACCCAGCTCTATAGCTTCCTTGGGTAACATATGTATAAATGTGTGCACCTGTGGAGCATGCATGAGGTTCATCTCCAGCAGGCGAGTCTGCAGCGGTCCTTCTGAGGGTCTGTTGTTCTTCAGAGCGTCCAGGAGGAACGAGGTGCACTGCTGGATCAGGTTGTACTCCATGAAGACATCCACAATCTGTACACACATGGAAACACACAGGAGAGCACTCAAAAGAGGAAGAGAGACCATGCTTGGCTAGCTGCTAAAACAGAAGGACACTTAGAAAACACCTTTTTAAAGCTAATTGAAGGCTAGTTAAAAGTTGCTTAGAAGGAAAAGAGAACGTTTAATAATACAACACATTCCCTATTGAAAAGATCGAAGTATCCAATTCATTGTGTTTAATTCTTGTGGAATGCTAGTATAGCACTTAAAGAAACACAGAGAGCTGTGTCAGCAGTGTACATTGGCACTGCAGTGTACGCAGTGGCAGGAGGCGAAGAAAGAGGTGCATTTTCTCTATACGATAGCTCTAAAGTTCCAAGATGTTGACATGGAGTGTGACTCAGTCAAACACTTTCTCCAGTTTCGAGGAAAGTTGTGGCTATATTTGTTAACAGCAAAACTTGGGAAGTAGGAAGGTCACAATGTTTATCTTGATTTGCAGCAAGGCAGACATCTATGTAATGCTGTAACAGAACTATTCCCCTCTTTAAAATTATTTGGGATCTTTTTGATATTGTTTATTTATTTATTGCATTATTTATTGAGTTATTTATTGAGTTAATATGATAAAAAAGCAGAGAAAAACCCATGTATTCCTGATGGATCACTGAATATTCGTGTTTCCCTCCTCTGACCTGTGTGATGTCGGCCAGCGGCTCCTCATCCTGAACCAGCATCTGGGCAAACTGCAGGCCTTGTTCTGGGTTGATCCGCATCACATTCCTGAGCAGAAAGATCCAGTCTGGAGTGTAGCCCACCTGGGACACAAAAAAGAAACCTCTACATTACAATACAAGTTTCAATGCTACGGTTAAATCAATTCATTTGACAAAGACGAAGGCATAACGTGCATTATACTTCATTTAGAAATATGTGTTCATTAAATCATGAAACCATTTGCAATATAGTTTATGGAAAACTGTTTAAAACTATTTTTTGTATATGGTATGCCTCTCCTTTAATGGCCATGCATTTCACCATTTAAGAATTATAAAATATTTTAGAGCTCAAATATAATGTTACGTACCTTCTTGGCGTACAGGACGATCTTGGGGAACTGACCAGTCTCTGCGAAGCACTGGATGACTTTGTTGGGGACGTTGGCCCTCAGGTAGACACTGAGAGCCAACGTGGGATCCACTGCCTTCACCAGGTCACCCAGCTCCTCCGAGCATTCCAACTGAAAGGCAGGAAAACTAACATCAAAAATGCGACTAATTCAGGACCATTTTAAACAAGCATATAGTGATATTCTTTTATTCGTTTTTTGTATTTTTTCTCTTTGTACTTGCATTTTATAAATGTAAAGATAGAAAATGTATGACAGATAAAAACACATACAAAAGCACTGACAATTCAAATAGATCTCAGATTGTTCTTGTTTACCATTAAGGCAGCTTTGAACCACCCAAATCTACAGTTTCTAAGTGCAACTCTACACATTCCTTGCATAACAGATATTCCCACATGATCTATTACAAAAGGAGAGTCATGTAAACAAACAGCAAAATCAGGAAGAGCCGCTTTCTGTGAGTAGAGGCTGAGATGGAGATCTACAGTACCTTGTCTTCCTTCAGCCACTTCTCCAGGAGCTGCTTGCGCCCCTGCTGGAGGACCGGCCTGCAGAGCTCCAGGGACTCAAACTTGTTGAGCTGGCCCTGGTCCAACAGGATGCCGAAGTACTGCAGCAGGGGGGAGGTCTGCCCCGGCTGGGTGGGAACGCCCTGAAAGCGACGGATGGTGTCTGGGGTCCGCAGGATACCCTGAGAGGGGAAAGGTCAACTGACTGTGAGAAGAGATCTGACGTGTGATAGAAGGCAAAACAAGTGGAAGATTACTATAGCGCTGAAGTAAATACAACCACCTGCATTGTATGGGGAGACTCTAGTCTATAGGTTGACATTTGTAACAATGGATATCAACATTACCCAGAATATTAATTATATTAACACCTTTATTATTTGTGTTAAGCGTTTTACGGATATATCATGTTTAAATATGCAAATAAGACATTGATTTATACAATTATGCTAATTTGGATACATTTCAGATCAATCAGTCTGAGAAAAGGACCTTTAAAGATATGTGTTGCAAAATTCCATAAAGTTTTCATGACACTACAGGTAAGTAGGGTAAACAAAGTAACTGGTGGATACCACCATTCAAATGTAAAAGTAAGTCAAATAAACACCTAAATGTCATTTTTGAATGTTTTCTTTCCACAAGTCTGAAAGAAGAAATGTTATGGAAGCGCAAAGTCTCTCAAAATCGACTGTCTCACCTAAAATGGACTTTTGTTTAGACTGTCAACAGATGTTGATTGGCCCCATGCCCACAGTATGCATACCTTTGGTGCGTTTGCAGCAACCTTGGCAGCCTCAGAGTAGGTACCGGCAGCAAACAGGTTGTTGAACTTGCGTGCAAAGAGCTCTTCTCCACCAGCGAGGTTGTTGCGGACAGCCAAGCGGAGAGCCAGATCTGGATTCTGAAGCACGTTAGTGATGTAGGGGATGATGTTTTCCTCTTCCACACACACTGAGAGCACCTGTGATGCCGGGAAAATAGAGAATGCTGAAGTAGAGTACACAAGAGACAAGAAATACACCATAATCATGCCTGGTTTAATCTTTTGTAAAAGGCTTTCGGTTTACATAAATATGGTGGTTTTCTATTTTCAAAAGTCTGTCTATAGTAGTTAGTCTTAAGCAAAAGTCAAGGTACAGATTCGTAGCAATAAATTCCTTATCAATTATCCGAATTAAAGCTAGGCCAATACAGACAGATGGCTTTTTATTTGAACTCATATTTAAATAATCTAGAAAACACTGATACATTTGCACGATTCTTATTCAGTTCCTGTGCCAGTAATTATCAGAGTGGGCAAGCTCAGCTGAATATAACTGTGGGCAATAGCACTAATCTCCGTTTAAACACTCTCCGGCCTTGGGTTGTGGCTGCTGAATGCAAATGTGTTATTAGTGGGTCAGTGTAACGCATGGCTTTTGTGAGCCGTCTGGCAAGAGAGACAGAAAGGAGAACGAGTGGAATGAAAAGAGCTGGGTGGAAGGGAGGTGGGGGTTTGAAGAAAAAAGACATCCACTGTCGGCCCCTCTACAAACAAGCACAGCAGGTCAGTGCCCATGCCTTTAACACGGGTGACTACACCTCATTCTTCCTGCTACTAAAGCAGAGTCACTTAAAGTGGGTGGCCTAATTGGAGGGTGTTGAACTTAAAAATTGACAGAAAGACGGAGTAAAACAATCCTGTAGTGGAGATTCTGTGTTCTCATCAGTCTGGGAGGATACAGCTACTGTTCTCAACAAGAGAGCGCCAAGAGTCGGAGGACATACGAGCTGTCATATCGAGTGATGCACTGGCCCTGGCCCAGGCACAAACACACACAGACACACACAGACTAGTGGAACTGCAGGGCAGACCTCGCACGTCCCTGCCATGTTGCAGACGTGGAAGATAAGGTGGAGGTTGTGATTGGATGACTAGCAGTAAGAGGATTGAGAGCACCAGGCTGTGCCTCCCACTTCACATCATGTGCTGCTGATGGGTAGTTGGCCCTTTTTCGCTCTTTCTGTCCCGGTGGGGTGTGCGAGTAGCAGTTTTGCCCTGCATTTATTTAGCTTCCATAAATATATATTAGCTGACAAGTACAAGGACAGCTTGGAAGCAATCATTCTGTAGAGTTGGAAATATTGTAATCAGACACTTGCGTATAACAAATAAACACAGGAGAAAAGTAGGTGGTTGTGTTATGACCTACACAACCACCTAAAATAAAACAACTGAGTATGTTTAGGAAATGGGATTTAATGATTGACTTTTGGAACTAGTATTCAATTGGGTATCGAGAATAGTGGAGTCTGTAATATTGTCTAATCTGTGTTATGTTTTGTAGGGGGTTTACTTTAGTTATGCTGGTTATGAACTTTCAATACACACAGTCATCTATAACTTGCTATAACTTGACTTAAATGTAAATGTCAGCCTTTATATCATGCTGAACATTTTCAGTAGTAGGAACCACACAGCCGGCAACATATTAAGACAGCATTAGATAAAAAGCACTTTATTTTCTTATGGCACTTGTGGCCATAGACTGCAGCAAGAATAAAGAAATGTATGGGGAAAACATTGTAGCAACATATACTTAGAATCAAGTTATAATTATTGTTTATGGCCAACCCACTCAGGACCGTTGCCTATTATCTCTCCGATCACAGCCTCAATGCGTTTGTGTGCATGTGATGTACACACACACGCAGTTCGCTGAGCCGCCATACAGCGAGTTTGACACCGCTTCAGATCAGCTTTCCTCCCTTCACTCAATTATTCATGTGGTGTGTGGCCTGGCTGGAACATTATTCATTAGCTGGCTGGATCCTATTCTCCTCTCTGGTTCAACTCAAACAAAAGCAATGAGACACAACCCTCTCCCCTCTCTGTGTGAAACCCTACGCCTTGGATTATTTATAATGCCTTCTGGCAAAGTCTGAGCTGGCCTGATGACAACAGACAAAAAAGGAGTTGTCGTTAGAACCTCATGACACAACTGATCGTTTACATTCATTGCCGTGTGTCAGATTTTCTGTGAATGTGATGACTGATGACAGTTCAATAATAAAGTGGTTCTGTTGTGGCTGTGTGTTAAGAGATTAATTTGTATCGGCACATTTCTACTTTGACATTAACAAAACTTTACCATACATTTAATTTACACTTAGAAAAGAGCACAGGGGTCCTTCTTACCTGTCCCTTCCTGTTGACCCCGATGATTCCTGCGGTGGCCTCGTGTGGAGCAGTCACAAAGATGGTCTCCCCGCTGATGCGGTTCATGTAGATGCAGGTACCCGTCTCCAAGTCATACAAGTGAATGTAGCCATATTTGGTAATGAGGAAAACCACATCTTGCTTGGAGCTTATCTGTTTAAAAAAGAAATATTGTCTGTAAATCACGTTATGTTAGAAAAACAACACACTCTACTCGTCTATTATGCTTTGTCAGTCTACTGATATACCCTTATCTGGGCATAGGCTGTCACTTTTCATTTGGAACTTGAACATGAGAAATAACAATTCTTTGTAAACTAATGCCCTGTTGGACATAATGTACAGTGCATAAACACAGAGGAATAAACTGAAGTACCTAAAGAAATTTCAGTGTGGTCCAACAGAGTGCATTTGACTGCCCTATTGACCTACCACTACACAAATGAATGAAAAATGGAGGCCGACATTAGCGAGCATAGCCTTTCTGATCATATAATCAAGACTCAGAAGGAGCTAAGAAGCAGAGTTTGGAACTAGCTTGTGTTCTTCATTGCAGATAGCAAAAATACCAATAACCTCATGGGTTTGACAACTGCCTTTGCAAGACAAAGGGTTGGTGCATTTAGGGGTGTTGCAATATACCCATTTACGTTTATTTCGGTTCTCGCTTAGTGTCCCTCCCGTAATGCCCTACAAACAAATTCAATTTCTAAAATAATAGACAACTTTTTTGCCAAGACAATTGAGTAGTAAGAATGTGATATTGTAACAGCCCTAATATACTATATAGGTTGTGTTCAAATTAGTTCAAGCTGATTACCTGCATGGCCACAGGGAAGTCGTTCTGGGCTTCTGGAGGGAAGAACACATCCACTGCTTTCTTTGGAAATGGCTGGTTGCCAGTTGGTGGGGTCCCCACTTCAATGATGTGCAACTGAGTTGAAAAGAACGTCCATGTGAAACAAATGCAGGTTTTGCAATGAGAATGCCAATGAAATTACAAATATGTTCCTCTTAATATCTCATTAACACCAGTCACCTTTCCTCCAGCCTGGCCTCGGACAGCGAAGCAGAACAAAGTTGACTCCTCTGTGTTCCCCTCCATCTTGAACTGGGCAAAGCTGGCAGCATGGCCTTCGATGGGCTGGGAAACCTTTCTGTCAACGGAGTAGAGCTGCATGGCTCCAACAACCCGATTTTGCTAAAAAAAACAACAAAAAAACAGATCAAAACACATTCATATAAAACATGTATAAATCAGACTAGTGCACCAAATGAAAGCTACTTAGTATCTATGGTTACTTATCAATGCACATAGGTTATCGCCTGTATTTCCCCCGTGACGAAGGCAGGCTTGAGCTCTAACTTACAAAACTTAATTTACCTGGGCTGAGATGCCGATGAGCAGGAGCCATTTCTGCTTGGCGTCCGTGCGGTAGTTGATGATCTGACAGCCTGCCAGGCTGGAGTGGCGGTCGAAGACTTTCACAGGCTGCGAGTCGCCCTCCATGCTCCAGTGGTAGACGGCATTATCAGTCACAAGTGCGACTGTGTTAAGGGAGATCCACTTCCAGAAGGTAACATCGTCCGTCATGGTGTGCGCCTTCATCTTGCTCTTCATCTCGATGTTGAAGATCTGAAGGGTTTTGGAGGCTAGAAGTGGGAGAAAGGGGGCAGGAACCAAGCCCCGGAATAATTTTATAGTCTCGGACCAGTGTGTCCAAGCAACAAGAACATTTACAGGAAACACCAAATGTAATTAGAGAGAGAGAGATTCAGATTTAAGATATTGGTAGTCAAGCAACAACGCCATGACTGATAGAAAGGGGATGCCATACATGCTGTAGTCGGAAATTGTGTTTTATCTGAAGTGTAGTGAGACAACTGTGCACATTATAAATTGTAAGGACAAAATAACACAGAACTACAGAGCAGTCTAATGCCTCTAGAATTGAAAACAGTTCTTTTAAGAGGTAAATGTACTCAGTGTATGTCATGTATTGTTATATCCGACTACGTGGCCCTCCCCATCAAATGAAGAGCCTTAATTGAGAGGAACAAAGCAGAAAGAGGGTCGAAGCGAAAAAAACTAACAATTCACAAAGAAGGCAAACACATCTGCGTCTGAGTCGAATATATAAGGGTGGAATACGACAAAAGTACAACAAATACAGGCACAACTACAGGAGAAGGGGAATTTAAGTAAGAGACTTTTGGACAAGAGTTGCAGGAAAGGTTTCCAATAGTGGTTAGGGTTGATTTTCTACAATTAGAGTTATGATCAGAGATTGTCCTGATAACGGATCATGTTAACTGAAAAAAGGTTCACTCACCTGAATTTTGTGTTTATTAGTTAGGGTTAACTTAGTGGGCTAAAGCTTTATTACGAAGCAGTGTGACTTCCTTGTTTGCTCATTATTCACTACTCATTACCAAAGTGAGAAAAGGCAAAAGAATCAATGCACAGCACAACGGCCAAGATCATTGTGCACCACTAAGCCATGGGATCAGAGTACAAAAGGCGGTGTGGCGAATGGATCACTTGCAGCAGCCACATTTCAAAGAGCAAGCAGAGGGATTTTATATTGAATTATGATCAGCTGTTGGGAGGTGGGGGTGTGTTCGTCCTTCGGGAATGGTTACATGAAAAGGTTAGGGCTCGGTACTGTGTCACATGACGCGGTCGGCTGATAAGCATCATTATGGTAGACTGAGCAGGGAAGACAGTGGGGGTAGAAAGGGGGAGGAAGAGTCTACACTGTTGTGACCCTACGCTGCATAATGAGCGAGGAAAGACAGGTAGACAAAATGAATCTGCAGCTCTCCGTATACTGTTAAGCTACTTCAATCTTTTTAAACTAACGTTTAAAGTGAAGAGGACCAGTTTAAAAGAACGTACACCGTGACATCTGGAAAGTTATGTTTCCAACAAACCCAACAAAGATGGCATCCTACCATTTATTACCTCCTCATCCTCATTGTTAGGGGTCCTTTACAATTATACAAGTCAAATGAGCTGGGGACAATTATCTGGTCATGTTATGCCCTAATGGTCCTTTGAAATGATCACAATAACGTCACTTTACCAAAGGGCCCCTGGATATTCAATATGTATATGTATAAAAGGCTGAGAGCTGAACACAGATGGCCACACAAGGCTGTTGGATCAGAAAGTGCTCCTTAACTCTTCTTGTCACACCCTGACAAGAAAGCCTCACAGGTTATTATCCAAAATCTCTTCTTGACCCAATTCACTCTTCACCTGGGACTACTTATACTACTGATAGAAGACATCCCATCAGGAACTTGTCAAATCAAATCAACTATCTGATTCCATTGGATTTGATGCAAAGGTTAAAAGTCTACACTAATCTTCAGTCCTTGGTATAGAGAGAACCAAAAGTTGGTCAAAAGTTGCTAAAGGAATTAACAAATATTAAACAGCAGGGAAACAAGTGAACAGGTTTGGGTAATTACCACTTCACACAGATGGAAGAAGACATGGATTTCAAATGTGATCATGTTACCCATAGTATAACCACGTGTAAAACAGGTTCTAAATCACTTATACATGTAATAGAAATGATGGAATGCCAGCAAGCTATAATGCTGTGAAAGCCAAATCCTGTTTACGAAGAAATATTTCTATTGGCCTAGATGTGGGACAAGGTCCAAACAAATACACAACAGTGGGTTCAGATGCATGTCAAATGTGAAAAGCTAGGCCATTTACATACAGGCTTTAAGAGCTTTATATTAGAACCCGATTGTCCAATGGAACACAATGGTGAATAAAGTAATGTCAGATTTAATCAATATAGTCTGCATGCCTTATTTGTGAAATAAAGAAGGTAATGCTGGATAGAATGCTTTTATAAAAATACTGTCTTGACTTAAAACAGGATTTGACTTTCACAATGTAGTAGTTAAATTTCAACTCACCGTCTGCAAATACATAAGAAAGCAGTAAAGGAAAAAAAAAGAACATAGAAAAGACAAAAACAAAAAAAATGTCAAAGCAATTATGGATGCTGGACAAAAAGAATAAAAATATGCTACTTTTAATTTTTACTTTGAAAAAAACATACATGTCTCCCAATAAAAACTTCTTTACAATGGAAAACTAAAGTAGCTAAATGTGTATGGACATAAATAGATGAAATTATTTATAAATACTCTTAATTAATAAACGGATAATGTCACTATATCGAGCAAACATGTCATAACTGAAAGCTGCAGGCTGTGTTTATTAGTTAAAATGAAACACTGAAATAATACTATGTTGTTTTCACTGATTAAGAGAAATGTGACTTCGGCAATGCCAATAGACTGTCTTACCTTTAAGTGCAATGACTTTGCTGGCTGGATTCATAATGGCGCTGTCGGCGGAGATGGGCCTGCGGATGGGGGTATTGGGGTCTGCCATGTCGATGATCACCACCTGAGACTGCTCGCCCACTTTCTCCCGGATACAGATGAACTTATCCGACTCCATGGTCAGGGTGCTGAAGCCTATGTTGGCCGGATTGATCCCTAAATTTTGGAGCTAAGAGAAAAGAGGGGAAACGGTTAGGTTGAACAGAATAAGCCACTAAAGGTAACATTGCAAAGAATACCGTCAAAATATTTACATCATATTCTTCTTGCCAAGACAAGGAATGACAAGAGTATGCATTATATTTTTATTTAAATCCAATATTTGCCAAGATATGTCTGGGAATGAGGTGAAAAAAAAGACGTACTGGTGAGATGATAGTAATTTCCCAGTAACTTAGTAAACAATTTGTACACAGAAATTATGATTTTTAAGAGTGGAAACATTTAAATGCCTGGGGCTGACCCAACAACAACAACAGCGTCAAATAAAAACGCTTGAGTCTGTGGTCAGCTGCTTCGCACTAACACAGCCAGCGGATGAGGTCATGAAGTTTAGCAGCACAGAGCAGCAGCCCTTTGGACACATGGAGCTGCTCACAGTGGTTACAGAGCTGAGCCTGGGTGGAGGGGCTAATCCAAAGCCAAGTTCTCAAAGCATGGGCCAGAGAGGAAACTACAACTACATAAATCAACACCGTAGTCTGGATACCAGCAGCTGAACAACTTTCTGCATTAGGCAAAAAGGACTATCATTGCATATAGACCATTTTTTTTGGAAAACAGCTAATCGCCATCACCTAAATTGAACCAATCAACAAATGTACACCACAGTTGGGCAGTTTGACCTCAGTTTCCCTGACTTCCCTGGTGTCCCAGCAGAACAAACAATGTAATGCAGGACTTAAAGAGATTTAACCTGCATGAAAGCAAAAGCCTGAAGCTATGGGTAAAATGCTTAGCAGCACGTAACACCAGCGAGCTCTGCGGCCCCAGTTTACAGCCAAGGCTGGAAACAGGGCATCCTGCCTCACACAAACCCTGACGCAGCACTGCCTAGCAAGGCAGTGCCAAAACAGCTCTAGGCAGGAATGTCAGAACTTTAGTAGCAGCACAAACCATGTATCAATGGTTCCAATTTTAAAAGAAACCACAGCAAACCAGATTTAACAATAACAATGAACATGGTTAATGAAAAAAAGGAATGGTTAGTTACACAATGTGAGGTTCAGTGTGTCAATACCTTCTATTTGAAAGTTGGAAAAGCAGCTGTAAAGTTAACCCAGGACAGAGGAAATGAAACTACTAAAATCATGTCTAATAGACCATGTTCGCTGTTGCAACTTCCTGTATTTTTGCAACCTATCTGAAATATTACACAGTTGTACAAATGATGCACAACTACTAAAGCTATCTGGATTCCCAAAATCCTATGGAGAAATTGCATTGGTTTTTGTCGAAGGAACCGGAATTGGTAAAATACCAACTAACTTCCGGGTTTTAGGACGCGTCACTGTGGCACTCTATTGAGACATCATATTAGAAGGAAATACTAAATTGACACTCTTATGTGCGGTGTTCTGTATTTGAATGGCACATTTTCATAAGCAGATTCCCAATTTGTTCCCACCTTATTTAAAATGTTAAAACTCAAGAGTTGTTTTATGAACACATACTGGATGAAAAAGCAGCAGCTTGCCAGACACAGCCTCAATTTACCCAGGTTTAGAGAGGGCTGTTCAATTTCAATGCTGGGTTAGGACAACAACTGGCAACACGGTCAACCATTTGCCATAGTCATGCCGGAGCCCTAATCAGCAAACAGAAACCACAGTTCCAGGAATTGCACAACGAAAATTGGAACACCTTTTATCAATGACAGGACACACCCTCCCCTCAGCCAGCCCCACCCACATTCTTTCAGAAGTGTGTAACCTGGTTCCATCTCAATGACACTGTGAGAACAGACCTAACAGAACAAGTGTTACTACTAGCTATGAGGAAAGAACTGACTGAAAAGCAAACTGTCTGTGGAAAGCTTTCACCACAGTCCTTCATGTTTATTACTTAGGAGGGAGACATCATACAATAACGTCATTGTAGCCTCAGGGCCTCTTATCTGTGCCATTGTACACTACAGAAGCCTTGTTTACTAACCCAACATTTATTCAAGCCCCAGACAAAGGTAAAAGCGCTCAATAGAGAATTTAGTTTGGACATGGAATACATCTTATTTTACTTCTAAAAAGCAAGCTGGTAACGGTTTCAGTTTTCTTTATCACTATCACTTTAAGAACTACCTTGAAAGTGACTTACAAACATGGAGTAAAATCAAGAGCCGTCTCTTTTGTAACAATCTCAGAAGATGCCACGAAGAAGCTATGAGATTTTGTGAATAAACATTTGAGAGTTAAAATCGTCTCTCTAATCTCTGTAAACCAGACTGGGGTATGTCTACGTATTACGCAAAAGAGGGTTATCCAGTTAAATTACACAACCGCTTTCTAGAAAGATTTACGTGATCTCTCTCTCTCCCTCACCCTACCATCTATTCTGGGAGCAGCAGGAAGCACTTTCATTCACAATGAAAAAGCATTCACTAAATAGTAAGAAGAAGGGTAGGGCCCTAATCACAATGAATATGTAACTGTAAGAAAAACTAAACAAACGGACAGCTGATGGGAGAGTGACCATCACACTACAGTTTGATCTGTGACACTGGTTCCCAATGAAAACCTTCAAGTCAAACCCTGCTGTGGGCTAACACTGCTGTGACATCAATAAGCAGGAATTTGGGTAAAAGCAGGTCAAACCAGTGGAGCTAAAAACAATGTGGAAAATCATTTAGTCATCTACTGTAGCCTGCCCCAGCCTTGGGGCTGCTGCTTTTAGCTCAGCCATCAGCACAAGCTTTCTTGGACAGATGCCAGTCCAAAAGTTTTAAATCTATCAACAGTGAATTAACCAAAGTGTAGCGAAAGAAGAGCAGAAGAGGGGAGACCGGGCAGCAATCTGAGGGAAAACACTAGCACAGTGGAGCCCAAACTTTTCCCTTGGAGGGTAACAAAACTAACTTAATGGAGGCCCTCAAGCCATAAGCAAGCACCTATTGTACTGTATTGATAGGAAGTAAAATGGTACAGTTATAATTGATGGCACGGGTTGAGAACGAATCAGAGCTAATGTTGCAGAGACTAGGCCAGCTAGCCGGTGCATTGGCAGCAACAAATTGCCAGCAAGAGACATACTGATTCAAGATTACAGTATGAATTACTATCATTAAGGCCTTTAAAAATCCTTAGCTCAGCTTCTCTGTTCCTCTCTATTATAATCACTTTCATAACTGACATATCCTGACAAGGCTTGCCCTAAATAAGTGTCTTTGCAAAGCAAGAGAAAGGAAAGTTGTCATTCAAATAAGTAAATCAATTAACAGCTTTGTTTAAAGCCCCTGGATATCGCTACAAAATCCAACAAAATTGCTAAAAGAAAATATACAGTAATTTAAACTTAAAGAGCAACTTGCAGGTTTTTTTTTTACTAGATTTATGCTTAACATTGCCTGAAAATTACAATTAAAAAAGTTAATGCAGGATTTTATATGTTTTACGAGACATAAGGGCAGGAATTCAGAGGGAAAGGAGCCGTTTTGAGCTCTGCTATTAAAAACTGGTATTTTTTAACGTCAAACGCGTCATATTACGTCACATGGGGGAGCAACTTTCTCGGACTCCTTCTCTGCCCAATCCGCGGTAGTAGTTTTGTAGTTGGTTTGAGCAGTTGTGATTTAGTGAGCTGGTATTGTTTCAGTAATTTTACATTGCATTTCACCATTTTTAATCATGGTGAGCTTGTGTTTGTACAGGTTTCACAAACTCCAGCCTGTCAGGACATCGAGTCCACAGGAAAAGGACCGGAGCTAGCTTCCGTTCCTGGGTGCGTTGTGCGAGGTGCATCCACCTCCCTGCAGCACATACTCTCCACAGCTGAGGCCTATCAAACAAAACGTTTATCAGGAAACCGTATTACATCTCTCTCCCCCCTTCGCTCCTCTCTCTCTCCCCTCCGGTACACAGCACCGTAAGACGTAGTGTGGAGTTGCATTAGGTAACGCGAGATACGGCTGATACTTGCGCATTAGTTTCTGTTATGGATCAGTATCAACAGTCCTGCCAGTAACGTTACTATATTATCAATGCTACTTTAGTTATAGCCTGATATATGATAGCTAACTTTACAATGTTGTGATGTGACGTTAGCTAACATTCTGTAGCTAACGCCGTTCACTCACCAAGATAGCTGCCCAGTTCCACTGGTTCTCCTCACACCACAGCTCAATTTCTCTCCGATGGCCGTTATTCTTCTAATCCTTGACTGCTCCTGGTCTCTTGGACGCCTAGCAGGCTCATAATTATAAGGTTGTGGTCCGTCATATGCATATGACTATACATTTTCAACCTCTTCTGTGTCAAAACTAGCATTGTAATCCATGTTTATTCATACGTTAGACCGGCCGCTCTCCCTCATGTGATGTCACACGCAGGTGGTCTTTTTTTTATGCGGAAGTAAAAATGTCTTACAAAAAACGACGCCAGATGTCACTGNGGGCGAAAGAGCATCCAAAATTCTTGCTGACCAATTGTGGCGCTCAGAGAGCTCATGACCAACCTGGTCTCACCAGAATGCAAGCTCACTGCTGGACGTTGTAGAAATGCGTGTGTGCACCACGACAAAGGAGCCTCATTCACTTTACATTGGGGTTGTTTGCGTGGTGCAGACACGTAAATGTAGTAAAGTTCGTGACTCCACCACGCAATGCGGTGTTAAGGAGTCGTTGTGGAGTCACGCATTCTGGTGAGATCAGGTTGGCTCAAACCAACTACTACCGCGGATTGGGTAGACAAGGGGCGCTTTCACACCGGAGTACTTTTCCCAGTATAGTTACAATATAGTTCAGAAAATGTGCGTTCACACCAAAAAGATCCGGAACTAAAATGAGTTCACCAAAACCTTTTCACCCCATTTTCCGTCCCTGCTAGAGAGCAGGTACTTTCATGGGAGAAAAAGGTTCCCATTTCTGATTGGCTGGGCGGATTGCAAACCACGCCCCGTAAAACTCCCAAAAAGTTTTGTGAAGCCGCCATTTTAATTTCCTTGCATTAGCATTATTAGCATTAGCCCAACGCACAAACGCGGAGAGACTAACTTATGGCAACACAAAAGAAAACATGGGAGCGGTGGAGATGAGGTGTTAGCGTTTCTGGCAATTTACTCTGAAGCCAGTCCCCAACTCCGGGGATTTCCGGCCGGGGACTTCGGGTGGCAGTATACGCCGTGAAATTGTAAGCGGCCTGCCAATAAACCCAAAGCAGAAGAAGTGACGTCAGCGGCTTCATTTGACTAATCCTCCCTTAGGGACTTATTCCGGTGTGAACGCGATCTGCTGTTCTGATGAAACAAAGAGTTCTGATGAACTAAGTACGGCAAAGTACTTGGTGTGAAAGCTCCTAAGGAGTCCGAGAAAGTTGCTCCCCCATGTGACGTAATATGATGCGTTTGACGTTAAAAAAGAACTGTTTTTAATAACAGAGCTCAAAACGGCTCCTTTCCCTCTGAATTCCTGCCCTTATGTCTCGTAAAACATATAAAATCCTGCATAACTTTTTTATGTAATTTCAGCAAGGCTAAGCGATACAATCTAGTAGAAAAAACCTGCAAGTGGCTCTTCTTGTAGTTGTTGATNAATACACTGCAAAAAAAAAGGAGGAGTAAAAGTAGCTCACGACTTGTTTTATTTTTTGAAAGTAGCTCTCATCCTAAAAAAGGTTGGAGACCCCTGAGCAGCTCAGGGGTCTCCAACCTTTTTTAGGATGAGAGCTACTTTCAAAAAATAAAACAAGTCGTGAGCTACTTTTACTCCTCCTTTTTTTTTGCAGTGTATTTATTTAGCACATTTGAACATTATATGCTGACCTTTAACCTTTGTGTGTTGTTTGGGTCTGTGGGACCCGTTTTCAGTGTTTACTAAAAGAAAACATATGCAATTTAATTATTTTAACCTGCTTTATTTGGGGGTGGACCTCACATCCTCTCGGGGGGTCCGGGGGCATGCACCCCTGGGAAGATTATTTTTTTAAATGTTGAAGTTAAAAGCATCAATCTGGTGCACTTTGAGCACAAAATGAATTTATGGATACAGCTCTCAACACTCAGATGAAAGGGAGCTGTATATTTTTCAATAATCCAAACATCTTTAGAATATGATCACAACCAATAATAAATCATTTAAACTTGTTTATTCTTATCTTATGTTACCTAGTCAGCATTCTTTCTTTTTATTTATGCATATTTTATTAATCACTCCCCTTTTTACTGTCCTATAGTACACATTGGAATGATTTCTTACAACTATATTAAATAGATAAAGGTGTGCTTTCTCTCGCTCTCTCTCTGTATCGCTCGCTCAGTCACAGAGGCTGTGTGCTCCTCCGTGGCGATGACGGCTTGCATTCAAAAATAATAATAAACATATTTGTAAAGTGGGGGGACACAAACAGGATTTTTAAAAGTGGGGGGGGACATGTCCCCCCTGTCCCCAGTGGAAATTACGCCATGCGTATGTGTGCGTGAAGTGCAATAAACATATATGCAAGTTGCAACACACACAGAGTAAAACTCTGCCCCTCATGTGCAGTATACATGTAGGCTGGCATGATTAGGCTGTGTTCAATGGGGCTGATGTGTTGTGTCGATTCTGCCAGAAGGAAAGTCACGGTCACACTCCTTATGAAGTGGTGAGGTTCCGCTCCACATTGCTTTTCTTCCCGACTGCAACGCTGGTCCCGCAAATCAAGCAATAAAGTTATTGGTCGATATTCATTGTGGTGGGTGGGGGGGAGGAGGGGTGCTAGAGTTCGCTATGATTGAGGTTTCGTTTATATATTGGGTAGATTCTTTTAATAACATTTCCTTTTTTGTTTTGTGTATTTTTTACATTTTGCATTTGGTTAGCGAGCTACTTATTGAGGGCTTGCAAGCTGCCGGTAGCTCACGATCGACGTGTTGGAGACCACTGCTCTAAAAGGTTTAAGGCAATTGCAACAAAGAAGTAGTACTAACATTGAGTTAGAATTTAAATACAATTATTTGAAAATATGTTTCTATTGCATGGGGAGCTTTAGCACAGAGCTTTACTGCAACAGGTGCAATATCAGGAATACATTTCAAGGTCCAAAATCCCCAAACACTTGTATGCAACTCTTAATCAATACATATAACTGAGACATCATGACGCAGCCCAAGAGAAGATGTTTTCTTGCTCAGTTAAGCTGATTAATAGCAAACAGTCATTCAGTGAAGAGGACACTTTGCTTTCTAGTAAGACAGCTAATGCAAAATTTCCATTAAAAGCCATACACAATTGAGCTTCGGACTTTCACACAGAAAAAGAATCCACCAGCAGATTTGAACTATTCCTAAAGACCCCAAGGGAGCCCCATATGTGTATGTAACCTGTATGCTCTTCCTTCAAAAAGTAAAGCAACATCTTGCTCAGCAGAAAAAAAGCCTTGTGTGTGCGCGGCACATGTAAAGTTCAAGGCAGGGCAGGGAAGGATGTGCTATGTAATGTGCTGAGGCTTGCAGCACTGCACTGCTCCACAACAGGAAACCAGGGACCCATTGTCTAACGGGACTGAAACAACAGGCCTGCAGAGTGCTGCCTCCTCCAGTACCATGTGACACTGGTGCGCGACATGTGACCAACCCAGGGGTGAGGAGCAAAAGGGCTGCCTCTACTGTAGATAGAGAGAAGTAGGGGCAGAGAAGGAAGGAATGCATGCATTTATGGACATCATCCATCTTCCCTCCAGGCCAGTTCTGCTGAGCTGGTTTTGTGATTGCTGTTTCCTTTTTCTCACAAATACACACTATCTTACATTTAGACAGTGCTGCATAATGTGTTCAGCAGATTTGTATCCTCACCCGCCTGTCACGGGATGTCAGCTGGTCAGTTACTAGCACAGTTCAAAGTGCAACATGCACACCCTGAAAGATTTTTAAAGAGCATGGCAACATAAAATATTGCCCTTCCCATACGGCAAACATTGCGGATGTAATTATAAAGATATGTGGATCAAAAATATTAAATGTACTATCAATCACCAATGCAAATATATCTGAATTATATGTGCAAACATCTAATTTAAAACAATAAGCTGGATACATCGAACAACCAATTACACTTATTTTTCATTCCTTCATTAGCATTCTGGGAAAAAACTAAGTTCTTGGGTCTGATGTAGATGTTTACAATAGAAAGTTAGGATTCTCGTTTCAATGTTTGCCTTTGTTCACTCTTCCAACAGTGTTGATAACTTTGGGATCTTTAAACCTTCACGACAAAGCCCATTTAACAAAAAGGTTCATGGTGGGTGGTTTAGCAGGGATTTAAACAAGGCCATATTGTGTAAGCAGATTATTTGTACGTTTCCAAAATAGCAACATCTGCAGTCAAAATAAATGAACGGTAACATTACGGTCATTATGAATATGCATGTGAAATACTGTGCTGCACCAACACACTGTTTGATCAACTTGGGATTTTCCATCCGCTGTGCCTATTTGTCACAGAGAATGAAACCCGGCATGACAAACACTGCTTACTAAATAATATGCAAGGAAGCCTTTGTCAACAAAGGATGGGAATGATGTTGTCATTACAGAAACAGGATCAAGAGCCATTTTTAATTATTACTGACTAACTCCTAGGTAGGGATGGGCCCGTGAGACCAGTCTTTAAATGATACTGGTTCTGATTGATCATAACTGTGGGCGCATCGATTGTCGTCTGAAAGTCACTCATTCATATATATAGTTTGCTAGAATAGTGCCAAACCTAGAGCACATGACAGAGTGCATGTATCTTTTGTTGTTGGGGAAAGATCTTGAGGCCTAAGTTATAGTTATTTTACACATGACACTTGTCCAATCAAAGTTATTTAACTAAAGTCTGCACTAAACTATATAAATGGATGATATATAAAAATGCAAGCTATGCATGTTGGCCGGATGACAGAGGACACGCAATTGCAAGGTTTGAAGGAAGAGGGGGGGAAGAGAGAGACAGAGAAGAGACCAAGGTAAACGCTTGCTTTAATCTGCCCTAGAAAATGCCCTGCTGGCTCTATTAACTCCCTATAACCCTATGAGAATAATGTGTGGAAACCCATAATGTAATGTAAAGCAATGGGATAGAAGAAACAATAAATCAACATATTTGACGATTAGTATGATAACTGAGAAGTATAATATTTTTGATTTGATACATGTATGACAATTTTCCCTGATTACAATTCAATGGACACTAAAGTTATCAACCAGCATTTGATACTTGTAAATATATATTGAGAGGTTTTGAGCAAGCTCAAAAAAGTGGCTGGTGATCTCAAAATCAGTCTCAACTTACAGTAATGGTGGTAAAGCAAGCTTAGGTGGAGAAAAAAAAGCTGAAGTTGATCTGCTGAGCATGCATGCTGTAGAAGTTGTGTAAAAAAACATGACAGCTTATGGCTGCTTTGGTGCCGTCAAGAGGCTGCTCTCTCCAGAGTCCTGTTACTCAATAAGCTAGAATACTATCTGGGTGCTCTTGTGGGGAGCATACAGCATCTTATAATACTCAACAACTCCTGCTCATTAACAAGATTAATGGACAACTTCTACAGGCAAACCAATCAAAATGTTAAGAATCAAACACTCTAACTAATGTGTTATAGTGAGAATTCATCCTGACACAGTTTTAAGGTCATGACACCCAGTTTTAATATTCTGCATGATCTGCTTGAGTGTAAAACATGCATGAAACAGCATATGCAGGTCATGCATTAGTCATAGTTGGTGGAGATCTATTGGGAGTTGATTAGGCACACACAATGACCTTGTGACGTGCCAATGACACAAATCAGTGCAAGTACACAGTTGAATAAAATGCAAGAATCTATTGCATTGTAAAATGTAGGCCTATAATTAAATAAATCATAACAAGTATCAATGACAAAAAGCTACTTGAATTTCCATGTGAAATACAGAGGTTCTTCTTGAAATCTTATAAAAAGGTACCATTATGATGTTACTACAAATGTGTGATGTCAGGATTTTAAAAGCCATTCCCTTGATTGAATATACAATATAAATATTAGGGGTGCACCGAATGGGTAATTCTTGGCCGAAACCGATACCGAAAATAGGAAACGGTTGGCCGAAAACCGAATGCCGAAAGGCCGAAAATGATTAATAGAAATATATATATATATATATATATATAAAATGTATACATTTTTTACCAAGGTTGTTCAGCTACCTGATTATGGAAAAATAAATGATTATGGCAAAACTTAACTTAAATAATAATCACTATTATGGGTCCATAAAACATTTATTCAGCACTTTTGAATGCATACTAGGGATGTCCCGATCACCTTTTTTTGCTCCCGATCCGATTCCGATCATTTGATTTTGACAATTTGCCGAT